>NW_028239164.1:0-64630 GCF_036417535.1 Chlamydotis macqueenii
TCCCCGCCCCCCCACCCCCCCAGCCACCCCCCCCAACCCCCAGGCCTCCGCACCCCCGGCCGGGCGGCGACCCCGCTCCCCGAATCTCCCGGCAGGGCTGCTCCTGGCTCGGCCGAGGGTCGGCTCCAAGGCCGGCTCGCCCCCGTCGTCCGGCTCGGGTGGCGACGGGCTGGCGGGAGGGCCGGGGCCGCGCGGGGGCCCCCCCCCGCTTATCCCCCGCCCCGTCGCTCGTGACCGGTACCCGGCGGGTCAGGGGTCGGGGTCGGGGCCGCCGCCGCCGCCGTCTCGTCCGTCCGTCGGTCCCCGTCCGTCCGCCCGTGTCCCGTTCCACGGCCCCGCCAGGCGGCTCGCCGCCGGGCTGCCTCCGCGGAGGGTCCGGCCTCCCGAGCCGCTCTCGCCGGCGGTGGGGAAGCCCCTTGCGCGTCTCCTGGAGGCCTGGAAGGAAGGGAGAAGAGCGCGGGCCGTTAGCCGGGCGGACCTGCCGCACCGCCACGTCGCTCCCCGCGGCCCGTCAATCCCGAGAAGGCCGCTCGGCGGTCCGGCGGGCCTCCGAGCGGGGTCGCTCGGCCGCCGGACAGAGGGTCCCGCCCCGGCCCGGTCGGCCGGTACTCTCCGCTCCGGGGGCGCCCCGCTGGCGACGGAGCGGGCGACGGCCCTCGGTTACGAGCGCGGCCCGCCTCGCCGGAGGCCCCGAGCCGGGGCCCTGCCCGCATGGCCGCCCGAGCCGGGCCCCGGGCACCCGGCTCTCTTCGACGGGTCGAGGCGCCCGGACGCCGCCCGCCCGGGCACGGCTTCGACCGGGAGCCGAGGCGAGCCGAGCCCCACGGGGGTGGGGGCTGGCCGCGGCGGGGCCCACGACGCAGGCTGGAAACAGAGAAATCGGCGTTAGCGAGTCTTCTTCGTTTCTTTTCCGCACACGCGCGCCAACGCCACCCCACCCCCCCCCCACCCGGGGCAGGCCCCGCACCCACCGACGCAAACGCGCCCTTGCCCCCACCCCCCCCCGAGCCGGACCCCCCCCCTTGGCCCGACCCCCCTCGCCTGTGCCGCTGCACGCACAAGCGTCCGCGGCGAGCGCCCACGCGCTCGGCCCCACAACTGGCCCCGCGCCCGAACCCCTGGCCCGGCGTGCCCTCGTGTGCCCACGCAGGCATTCAGGCACACGCAAAGGGGCCCCGCTGCAGCGCCCCCCCCCCACCCACCCCCAAGTCCCCCGGCCAAACCTCCTGACGTTGCCCGCATGCACACGCACACGCACCACACACACAAGCAACGGAACCCCCGCCCCCGCCCCCTCCCCCCCCCGCGGATCCCCCCCCCCCCCACCAAACCCCCCCCCCCCACCCCCCACCGCTGCCGTCGCGGGCCCCCTACATCCCCGCCCCCCCCCCACCCCCCCACCCCCCCCCCCACCCCGCCGCCCCGCTTTGTTTTCGCCACGTGCTTTGCTGCGAGCCCGGACCCCGCCGCCTTCCCGCCCGCCCTGCAGAAGGGACCGGGCGGGCTTTAGGAGCCAGGCGGGAGAGGGAAGCCCCGGCGGGCGCGCCGTCTCTAACCCCGGCTAGCTGCCTCCTGTCTCGTGCCCCGGCACGGGCTCTGCTCTCCCGCCGCCACCCCACCACCCCGCCGCCTCCCACCCCCCCCCCCCCCCCCCCCCCCCCGCCCGCCACCACCCCCCGCGTCCCAGTCCCCGACCCTCTCAGCCGGTCTGCGTTCTGTGTTTCCGCCCCGCCGCGCGCCTGCTCGCCCGCCCAACCCCGCCCGCGCCCCCCCCTCCCCCAGCCCCCCCCACCGGACGAACGCGAACGCGGGCGGGGGGGGTGGGGGGGTAACGAAGCAAAACAAACACGCGGGGCGTTGGGGGGGGGGGGGGGGGGGGAAGCCCCTCCCAAGCGACCCCACTTCCCTGAAAACAGACACCGTGCCCTCTCCCCAGCCTACCTGCCTCTGCGCCAGGCTCCGCGCCTGCTCGCCGACCGCTCTCGCCCGCCTCTGCTCCAGCCTCCCTTCCCTGCCCCCGCCGCCGCCGCGCCTGAGCGCGGGACCGTTGGCGTGGCGGGAGCGGCGGGGCAGTTGCAGAGCAGCGGGTGGAGCGCGCCTGCGCCAGGCGCGCGGCTGTGGAGAGCCCCCCCCCACCCCAAGCCCCCCCCCCCCCCCCCCCGCGAGGTGTGTGCGGGTGGTGTGAGGCGAGTGCAGGAGTGCGGGTGGTGCCTCTGTCGGGGTCTCTGTCTGGGACGGGTGGGGAACACGACACACACGGCGACGCGGCGTCTGCAGGATCGCAGCTCTGTGCACTAACGGATTTGTTTTGTTTTATTAAAAAAAAAGTCAAATAAAAGAAAACGATAGCAAGAGTTGGGGGGGGGGGGGGGGGGCGCTGAGGGGAGTGGGGATCGGGCAGGGAAATTAAAAAAAAAGAAATCCCGGAGACAGGCGGATACAGGCGCCCTGTCCTGAGGTCTCCCGGCGGACGGCAAACTTGTAGCGGGGCGTCCGTGCGGCTCGCTCGGGGGGCTGCTGCCTCCAGCCGCTTCCCGGCCAGCCTGGGGAGGGAAAAAGCCGGCCGGCCGGCCAGACTTGCGGCGAGATCCGCTGCAGAGCGTCTGCACAGGTGGGGGTGCGGGCGGAAGCGGAGCGGAGGCCGGGTGAGCGCACGGCAGCCACCGCGGGCGGGGAAGGAACGGGGTGGGGTGTGGGGGGGGGGGGGGTGGGGGAGCCGGTCGGTCTGTGAGTGCAGGCGTGTGCACGCGTGAGTGTGGGTGGGGGCCGCGCGGGTGTCAGGGGGGGCCTCAAGAAAATTAAAATCAGAAAACCAAAAAAAAAAAAAAAAAACCAAAAACAGCCCCCCCCCCCCCCCCAAAAAAAAAAAACCGCCACGGTTTAAAATTTTTTATTAACATCAGTCCCTAAAGTCCTAAAATCACAAAAGCGAAAGAGGGAGGGGGTGAGCGGCGGCGGTGGGGTCTCGGCGGCGGCTGCCAGGTCTTCCAGGCTCCGCAGTGGCCACCATCCGCGCGGCTTGGCGGAGGCTGCCAGGTCTACCCGGCTGCGGGGCGGCCGGCGGCTGCCAGGTCTACCCGGCTCCGCCGGGGCCACCAGGTCTACCCGCTTCCGGGGCTCGGCGGCGGCTTGGCGGAGGCTGCCAGGTCTACCCGGCTGCGGGGCGGCCGGCGGCTGCCGGGTCTACCCGGCTCCGGGGCTCGGCGGCAGCTGCCAGGTCTACCCGCTTCCGGGGCTCGGGCGGCGGCTGCCAGGTCTACCCGCTTCCGGGGCGGCCGGCGGCTGCCAGGTCTACCCGGCTCCGCCGGGGCCACCAGGTCTACCCGCTTCCGGGGCTCGGCGGCGGCTGCCAGGTCTACCCGCTTCCGGGGCTCGGCGGCGGCTGCCAGGGTCTACCCGCTTCCGGGGCGCCCGGCGGCTGCAGGTCTACCCGCTCCGCCGGGGCCACCAGGCCTACCCGCTTCCGGGGCTCGGCGGCGGCTGCCAGGTCTACCCGCTTCCGGGGCGGCCGGCGGCTGCCAGGTCTACCCGGCTCCGCCGGGGCCACCAGGCCTACCCGCTTCCGGGGCTCGGCGGCGGCTGCCAGGTCTACCCGGCTCCGCCGGAGCCACCAGGTCTACCCGCTTCCGGGGCTCGGCGGCGGCTGCCAGGTCTACCCGCTTCCGGGGCTCGGCGGCGGCTGCCAGGTCTACCCGGCTCCGCCGGGGCCACCAGGTCTACCCGCTTCCAGGGCTCGGCGGCGGCTGCCCGGTCTACCCGCTTCCGGGGCTCGGCGGCGGCTGCCAGGCCCCTAGCCCCGAAGCCCCGGCCCCTAGCCTCCAAGCCCCGGCCCCTAGCCTCCAAGCCCGGGCCCCCTAGCCTCCAAGGCCCCGGCCCCCTAGCCTCCAAGCCCCGGCCCCTAGCCCCGAAGCCCCGGCCCCTAGCCCTCCAAGCCCCGGCCCCTAGCCTCCAAGGCCCGGCCCCTAGCCCGGAAGCCCCGGCCCCTAGCCCCGAAGCCCCGGCCCCTAGCCTCCAAGCCCCGGCCCCTAGCCTCCAAGCCCCGGCCCCTAGCCCCGAAGTTCCGGCCCCTAGCCCGAAGCTCCGGCCCCTAGCCCGGAAGCCCCGGCCCCTAGCCCCGAAGCCCCGGCCCCTAGCCTCCAAGCCCCGGCCCCTAGCCCCGAAGCCCAGGCCCCTAGCCCCGAAGCCCCGGCCCCCCTAGCCTCCAAGCCCCGGCCCCTAGCCTCCAAGCCCCGGCCCCTAGCCTCCAAGCCCGGCCCCTAGCCCCGAAGCCCCGGCCCCTAGCCTCCAAGCCCCGGCCCCTAGCCCCGAAGTCCCGGCCCTTAGCCCCGAAGCCCCGGCCCGTAGCCTCTAAGCCCCGGCCCCTAGCCCCGAAGACCCGGCCCCTAGCCCCGAAGCCCCAGCCCCTAGCCCCGAAGCCCAGGCCCTAGCCCCGAAGCCCCGGCCCCTAGTCTCCAAGGCCCGCCCCTAGCCTACAAGCCCCGACCCTAGCCTCCAAGCCCTGGCCCCCTAGCCTCCAAGCCCCGGCCCCTAGCCCCGAAGCTCTGGCCCCTAGCCTCCAAGCCCCGGCCCCTAGCCTCCAAGCCCCGGCCCCTAGCCCCGAAGCCCCGGCCCCTAGCCCCGAAGCTCCGGCCCCTAGCCCCAAAGCCCCGGCCCCTAGCCCCGAAGCCCCGGCCCCTAGCCTCCAAGCCCGGCCCCTAGCCTCCAAGCCCGGCCCCTAGCCTCCAAGCCCCGGCCCCTAGCCCCGAAGCCCCGGCCCTAGCCTCCAAGCCCAGGCCCCTAGCCCCGAAGCCCTGGCCCCTTGCCCCGAAGCTCTGGACCCTAGCCCCGAAGCCCCGGCCCCTAGCCTCCAAGCCCCGGCCCTAGCCTCCAAGCCCCGGCCCCTAGCCTCCAAGCCCCGGCCCCTAGCCCCGAAGCCCCGGCCCCTAGCCCCGAAGCCCCGGCCCTAGCCCCCAAGCCCCGGCCCCTAGCCTCCAAGCCCCGGCCCCTAGCCCCGAAGCCCCGGCCCCTAGCCCCGAAGTTCCGGCCCCTAGCCCCGAAGCTCCGGCCCCTAGCCTCCAAGCCCGGCCCCTAGCTCGAAGCCCCGGCCCCTAGCCCCGAAGCTCCGGCCCCTAGCCCCGAAGCCCCGGCCCCTAGCCCCGAAGCCCCGGCCCCTAGCCTCTAAGCCCCGGCCCCTAGCCCCGAAGCCCAGGCCCCTAGCCCCGAAGCCCCGGCCCCTAGCCTCGAAGCCCCGGCCCCTAGCCTCCAAGCCCGGCCCCTAGCCCCGAAGCCCCGGCCCCTAGCCCCGAAGCCCGGCCCCTAGCCTCCAAGCCCCGCCCCTAGCCTCCAAGCCCGGGCCCCTAGCCTCGAAGCCCCGGCCCCTAGCCCCGAAGCCCCGGCCCCTAGCCTCCAAGCCCCGGCCCCTAGCCCCCAAGCCCCGGCCCTAGCCCCTAAGCCCCGGCCCCTAGCCCCCAAACCCCCGGCCCCTAGCCCTTAAGCCCCGGCCCCTAGCCCCGAAGCCCCCGCCCCTAGCCCAGAAGCCCCCGCCCCTACCCTCCAAGCCCCGGCCCCTAGCCTCCAAGCCCCGGCCCCTAGCCTCCAAGCCCCGGCCCCCTAGCCTCCAAGCCCCGGCCCCTAGCCTCGAAGCCCCGGCCCCTAGCCCCGAAGCCCCGGCCCCTAGCCCTTAAGCCCCGGCCCCTAGCCCCGAAGCCCCCGCCCCTAGCCCCGAAGCCCCGCCCTAGCCTCCAAGCCCCGGCCCCTAGCCTCCAAGCCCCGGCCCCTAGCCTCCAAGCCCCGGCCCCTAGCCCCGATGCCCAGGCCCCTAGCCTCGAAGCCCCGGCCCCTAGCCTCCAAGCCCCGGCCCCTAGCCTCCAAGCCCCGGCCCTAGCCTCCAAGCCCCGGCCCCTAGCCCCGAAGCCCCGGCCCCTATCTTCCAAGCCCAGGCCCCTAGCCCCGAAGCCCTGGCCCCTTGCCCCGAAGCCCTGGACCTAGCCCCGAAGCCCCGGCCCCTAGCCCGAACCCCAGGCCCCTAGCGCCGAAGCCCCGGGCCCCTAGCCTCCAAGCCCCGGCCCCTAGCCTCCAAGCCCCGGCCCCTAGCCTCCAAGCCCCGGCACCTAGCCCCGAAGCCCGGCCCCTAGCCCCCAAGCCCCTGCCCCTAGCCCCGAAGCCCCGGCCCCTAGCCCCCAAGCCCCGGCCCCTAGCCTCCAAGCCCCGGCCCCTAGCCCCGAAGTCCCGGCCCTTAGCCCCGAAGCCCCGGCCCGTAGCCTCCAAGCCCCGGCCCCTAGCCCCGAAGCCCAGGCCCCTAGCCTCCAAGCCCGGCCCCTAGCCTCCAAGCCGGCCCCTAGCCTCCAAGCCCCGGCCCCTAGCCTCCAAGCCCCGGCCCTAGCCCCGAAGACCCGGCCCTAGCCCCGAAGCCCCAGCCCCTAGCCCCGAAGCCCCGGCCCCTAGTCTCCAAGGCCCGGCCCCTAGCCTACAAGCCCCGGACCCTAGCCTCCAAGCCCTGGCCCCTAGCCCCGAAGCTCTGGCCCCTAGCCTCCAAGCCCCAGCCCTAGCCTCCAAGCCCCGGCCCCTAGCCCCCGAAGCCCCGGCCCCTAGCCCCGAAGCTCCGGCCCCTAGCCCCCGAAGCCCCGGCCCCTAGCCCCGAAGCCCGGCCCTAGCCTCCAAGCCCCGGCCCCTAGCCCCCAAGCCCCGGCCCCTAGCCCTTAAGCCCCGGCCCCTAGCCCCCAAGCCCCGGCCCCTAGCCCTTAAGCCCCGGCCCCTAGCCTCCAAGCCCCGGCCCCTAGCCTCCAAGCCCGGCCCCTAGCCTCCAAGCCCCGGCCCCTAGCCCCGAAGACCCGGCCCTAGCCCGAAGCCCCAGCCCCTAGCCCGAAGCCCAGGCCCCTAGCCCCGAAGCCCCGGCCCCTAGTCTCCAAGGCCCGGCCCCTAGCCTCCAAGCCCGGCCCCTAGCCTCCAAGCCCCGGCCCCTAGCCTCCAAGCCCCGGCCCCTAGCCCCGAAGACCCGGCCCCTAGCCCCGAAGCCCCAGCCCCCTACCCCCGAAGCCCCGGCCCCTAGTCTCCAAGGCCCGGCCCCTAGCCTCCAAGCCCTGGCCCCTAGCCCCGAAGCTCTGGCCCCTAGCCTCCAAGCCCCAGCCCCTAGCCTCCAAGCCCGGCCCCTAGCCCCGAAGCCCCGGCCCCTAGCCCCGAAGCTCCGGCCCCCTAGCCCCGAAGCCCCCGGCCCCTAGCCCCGAAAGCCCCCGGCCCCTAGCCTCCAAGCCCCGGCCCCCTAGCCCCCAAGCCCCGGCCCCTAGCCCTTAAGCCCCGGCCCCTAGCCCCCAAGCCCCGGCCCCTAGCCCTTAAGCCCCGGCCCCTAGCCTCCAAGCCCCGGCCCCTAGCCTCCAAGCCCGGCCCCTAGCCTCCAAGCCCCGGCCCCTAGCCCCGGAAGACCCGGCCCCTAGCCCCGAAAGCCCCAGCCCCTAGCCCCGAAGCACAGGCCCCTAGCCCCGAAGCCCCGGCCCCTAGCCCCGAACCCCAGGCCCCTAGCGCCGAAGCCCCGGCCCCTAGCCTCCAAGCCCCGGCCCCTAGCCTCCAAGCCCCGGCCCCTAGATCCGAAGCCCCGGCCCTAGCCTCCAAGCCCCGGCCCCTAGCCTCCAAGCCCGGCCCCTAGCCTCCAAGCCCCGGCCCCTAGCCTCGAAGCCCCGGCCCCTAGCCCCGAAGCCCCGGCCCCTAGCCCTTAAGCCCCGGCCCCTAGCCCCGAAGCCCCGCCCCTAGCCCCGAAGCCCCCGCCCCTAGCCTCCAAGCCCCGGCCCCTAGCCTCCAAGCCCGGCCCCTAGCCTCCAAGCCCCGGCCCCTAGCCCCGATGCCCAGGCCCCTAGCCTCGAAGCCCCGGCCCCTAGCCTCCAAGCCCCGGCCCCTAGCCTCCAAGCCCCGGCCCCTAGCCTCCAAGCCCCGGCCCCTAGCCCCGAAGCCCCGGCCCCTAGCTTCCAAGCCCAGGCCCCTAGCCCCGAAGCCCTGGCCCCTTGCCCCGAAGCCCTGGACCCTAGCCCCGAAGCCCCGGCCCTAGCCCCAAACCCCAGGCCCCTAGCGCCGAAGCCCCGGCCCCCTAGCCTCCAAGCCCCGCCCCTAGCCTCCAGCCCCGGCCCCTAGGCTCCAAGCCCCGCACCTAGCCCCGAAGCCCCGGCCCCTAGCCCCCAAGCCCCTGCCCCTAGCCCCGAAGCCCCGGCCCCTAGCCCCAAGCCCCGGCCCCTAGCCTCCAAGCCCCGGCCCCTAGCCCCGAAGTCCCGGCCCTTAGCCCCGAAGCCCCGGCCCGTAGCCTCCAAGCCCCGGCCCCTAGCCCCGAAGCCCCGGCCCCTAGCCTCGAAGCCCCGGCCCTAGCCTCCAAGCCCGGCCCCTAGCCTCCAAGCCCGGCCCCTAGCCTCCAAGCCCCGGCCCCTAGCCTCCAAGCCCCGGCCCCTAGCCCCGAAGACCCGGCCCCTAGCCCCGAAGCCCCAGCCCCTAGCCCCGAAGCCCCGGCCCCTAGTCTCCAAGGCCCGGCCCCTAGCCTACAAGCCCCGGACCCTAGCCTCCAAGCCCTGGCCCCTAGCCCCGAAGCTCTGGCCCCTAGCCTCCAAGCCCCGGCCCCTAGCCTCCAAGCCCCGGCCCCTAGCCCCGAAGCCCCGGCCCCTAGCCCCGAAGCTCCGGCCCCTAGCCCCGAAGCCCGGCCCCTAGCCCCGAAGCCCCGGCCCCTAGCCTCCAAGCCCCGGCCCCTAGCCCCCAAGCCCCCGGCCCCTAGCCCTTAAGCCCCGGCCCCTAGCCCCCAAGCCCCGGCCCCTAGCCCTTAAGCCCCGGCCCCTAGCCTCCAAGCCCCGGCCCCTAGCCTCCAAGCCCGGCCCTAGCCTCCAAGCCCCGGCCCCTAAGCCCCGAAGACCCGGCCCTAGCCCCGAAGCCCCGGCCCCTAGCCCCGAAGCCCAGGCCCTAGCCCCGAAGCCCCGGCCCCTAGTCTCCAAGGCCCGGCCCCTAGCCTCCAAGCCCGGCCCCTAGCCTCCAAGCCCCGGCCCCTAGCCTCCAAGCCCCGGCCCCTAGCCCCGAAGACCCGGCCCCTAGCCCCGAAGCCCCAGCCCCTAGCCCCGAAGCCCAGGCCCCTAGCCCCGAAGCCCCGGCCCCTAGCCCCGAACCCCAGGCCCCTAGCGCCGAAGCCCCGGCCCCTAGCCTCCAAGCCCCGGCCCCTAGCCTCCAAGCCCCGGCCCCTAGATCCGAAGCCCCGGCCCCTAGCCTCCAAGCCCCGGCCCCTAGCCTCCAAGCCCCGGCCCCTAGCCCCCAAGCCCCGGCCCCTAGCCCCCAAGCCCCGGCCCCTAGCCTCCAAGCCCCGGCCCCTAGCCCCGAAGCCCGGCCCCTAGCCCCGAAGCCCCGGCCCCTAGCCTCCAAGCCCCGGCCCCTAGCCTCCAAGCCCGGGCCCCTAGCCTCGAAGCCCCGGCCCCTAGCCCCGAAGCCCCGGCCCCTAGCCTCCAAGGCCCCGGCCCCTAGCCCCCAAGCCCCGGCCCCTAGCCCTTAAGCCCCGGCCCCTAGCCCCCAAGCCCCGGCCCCTAGCCCTTAAGCCCCGGCCCCTAGCCCCGAAGCCCCCCGCCCCTAGCCCAGAAGCCACCGCCCCTAGCCTCGAAGCCCCGGCCCGTAGCCTCGAAGCCCCGGCCCTAGCCTCGAAGCCCCGGCCCCTAGCCTCCAAGCCCGGCCCCTAGCCTCCAAGCCCCGGCCCCTAGCCTCGAAGCCCCGGCCCCTAGCCCCGAAGCCCCCCCCCCTAGCCCTTAAGCCCCGGCCCCTAGCCCCGAAGCCCCCGCCCCTAGCCCAGAAGCCCCCGCCCCTAGCCTCCAAGCCCCGGCCCCTAGCCTCCAAGCCCCGGCCCCTAGCCTCCAAGCCCCGGCCCCTAGCCCCGAAGCCCCGGCCCCTAGCCCCCAAGCCCCGGCCCCTAGCCTCCAAGCCCGGCCCCTAGCCCCGAAGTCCCGGCCCTTAGCCCCGAAGCCCCCGGCCCCTAGCCTCCAAGCCCGGCCCCTAGCCTCCAAGCCCCGGCCCCTAGCCCCGAAGCTCCGGCCCCTAGCCTCCAAGCCCGGCCCCTAGACTCGAAGCCCCGGCCCCTAGCCCCGAAGCTCCGGCCCCTAGCCCCGAAGCCCCGGCCCTAGCCCCGAAGCCCCGGCCCCTAGCCTCTAAGCCCCGGCCCCTAGCCCCGAAGCACCGGCCCCTAGCCCCGAAGCCCCGGCCCCTAGCCCCGAAGCTCCGGCCCCTAGCCTCCAAGCCCGGCCCCTAGCCTCGAAGCCCTGGCCCCTAGCCCCGAAGCTCCGGCCCCTAGCCCCGAAGCCCCGGCCCCTAGCCCCGAAGCCCCGGCCCCTAGCCCCGAAGCCCAGGCCCCTAGCCCCGAAGCCCCGGCCCCTAGCCTCGAAGCCCCGGCCCCTAGCCTCCAAGCCCCGGCCCCTAGCCTCCAAGCCCCGGCCCCTAGCCCCGAAGCCCAGGCCCCTAGCCTCCAAGCCCCGGCCCCTAGCCCCGAAGTCCCGGCCCTTAGCCCCGAAGCCCCGGCCCCTAGCCTCCAAGCCCGGCCCCTAGCCTCCAAGCCCGCCCCTAGCCTCAAAACCCGGCCCCTAGCCCCGAAGCCCAGGCCCCTAGCCCCGGAAGCCCCGGCCCCTAGCCTCCAAGCCCCGGCCCCTAGCCTCCAAGCCCCGGCCCCTAGCCCCGAAGCCCCGGCCCCTAGCCTCCAAGCCCCGGCCCCTAGCCTCAAACCCGGCCCCTAGCCCCGAAGCCCAGGCCCCTAGCCCCGAAGCCCCGGCCCCTAGCCTCCAAGCCCGGCCCCTAGCCTCAAACCAGGCCCCTAGCCCCGAAGCCCAGGCCCCTAGCCTCCAAGCCCGGCCCCTAGCCTCAAACCCGGCCCCTAGCCCCGAAGCCCAGGCCCCTAGCCCCGAAGCCCCGGCCCCTAGCCTCCAAGCCCGGCCCCTAGCCTCCAAGCCCCGGCCCCTAGCCTCCAAGCCCCGGCCCCTAGCCTACAAGCCCGGCCCCTAGCCCCGAAGACCCGGCCCCTAGCCCCGAAGACCCGGCCCCTAGCCCGAAGCCCCGGCCCCTAGTCTCCAAGGCCCGGCCCCTAGCCTACAAGCCCCGGACCCTAGCCTACAAGCCCTGGCCCCTAGCCTCCAAGCCCCGGCCCCTAGGCCCCAAGCCCCGGCCCCTAGCCCCGAAGCCCCGGCCCCTAGCCTCCAAGCCCCGGCCCCTAGCCCCGAAGCCCCGGCCCCTAGACCCGAAGCCCCGGCCCCTAGCCCCGAAGCCCTGGCCCCTAGCCTCCAAGCCCCGGCCCCTAGCCCCCAAGCCCCGGCCCCTAGCCTCCAAGCCCCGGCCCCTAGCCTCCAACCACGTTTATTTCCTTCTCCCCCCCCCCCCCCCCCCCCTTTTTATTTTATTTCTTTTCCTTTTCTTTGCCGCCGCCTGCGCCCCTGGCCCCCGCCCCCCACCCCCCCCCCCCCCCCAACCCCCAGGCCTCCGCACCCCCGGCCGGGCGGCGACCCCGCTCCCCGAATCTCCCGGCAGGGCTGCTCCTGGCTCGGCCGAGGTCGGCTCCAAGGCCGGCTCGCCCCCGTCGTCCGGCTCGGTGGCGACGGGCTGGCGGGAGGGCCGGGGCCGCGCGGGGCCCCCCCGCTTATCCCCCGCCCGTCGCTCGTGACCGGTACCCGGCGGGTCGGGGCCGCCGCCGCCGCCGCCGCCGCCGCCGCCGCCGCCGTCTCGTCCGTCCGTCGGTCCCGTCCGTCCGCCCGTGTCCCGTTCCACGGCCCCGCCAGGCGGCTCGCCGCCGGGCTGCCTCCGCGGAGGGTCCGGCCTCCCGAGCCGCTCTCGGCCGGCGGTGGGAAGCCCCTTGCGCGTCTCCTGGAGGCCTGGAAGGAAGGGAGAAGAGCGCGGGCCGTTAGCCGGGCGGACCTGCCGCACCGCCACGTCGCTCCCCGCGGCCCGTCAATCCCGAGAAGGCCGCTCGGCGGTCCGGCGGGCCTCCGAGCGGGGTCGCTCGGCCGCCGGACAGAGGGTCCCGCCCCGGCCCGGTCGGCCGATACTCTCCGCTCCGGGGCGCCCCGCTGGCGACGGAGCGGGCGACGGCCCTCGGTTACGAGCGCGGCCCGCCTCGCCGGAGGCCCCGAGCCGGGGCCCTGCCCGCATGGCCGCCCGAGCCGGGCCCCGGGCACCCGGCTCTCTTCGACGGGTCGAGGCGCCCGGACGCCGCCCGCCCGGGGACGGCTTTGACCGGGAGCCGAGGCGAGCCGAGCCCCACGGGGGTGGGGGCCGGGCCGCGGCGGGGCCCACGACGCAGGCTGGAAACAGAGAAATCGGCGTTAGCGAGTCTTCTTCGTTTCTTTTCCGCACACGCGCGCCAACACCACCCCACCCCCCCCCACCCGGGGCAGGCCCCGCACCCACCGACGCAACGCGCCCTTGCCCCCACCCCCCCCGAGCCGGACCCCCCCCTTGGCCCGACCCCCCTCGCCTGTGCCGCCGCACGCACAAGCGTCCGCGCGAGCGCCCACGCGCTCGGCCCCACAACTGGCCCCGCGCCCGAACCCCTGGCCCGGCGTGCCCTCGTGTGCCCACGCAGGCATTCAGGCACACGCAAAGGGGCCCCGCTGCAGCGCCCCCCCCCCCCACCCCCAAGTCCCCCGGCCAAACCTCCTGACGTTGCCCGCATGCACACGCACACGCACCACACACACAAGCAACGGAACCCCCGCCCCCGCCCCCCCTCCCCCGCGGCTCCCCCCCCCCCCCACCAACCCCCCCCCCCACCCCCCACCGCTGCCGTCGCGGGCCCCCTACATCCCCGCCCCCCCCCACCCCCCCACCCCCCCCCCCCACCCCGCCGCCCCGCTTTTTTTTCGCCACGTGCTTTGCTGCGAGCCCGGACCCCGCCGCCTTCCCGCCCGCCCTGCAGAAGGGACCGGGCGGGCTTTAGGAGCCAGGCGGGAGAGGGAAGCCCCGGCGGGCGCGCCGTCTCTAACCCCGGCTAGCTGCCTCCTGTCTCGTGTCCCGGCACGGGCTCTGCTCTCCCGCCGCCACCCCACCACCCCGCCGCCTCCCACCCCCCCCCCCCCCCCGCCCGCCCGCCACCACCCCCCGCGTCCCAGTCCCCGACCCTCTCAGCCGGTCTGCGTTCTGTGTTTCCGCCCCGCCGCGCGCCTGCTCGCCCGCCCAACCCCGCCCGCGCCCCCCCCCCCCCCACCGGACGAACGCGAACGCGGGCGGGGGGGTGGGGGGTAACGAAGCAAAACAAACACGCGGGGCGTGGGGGGGGGGGGGGAAGCCCCTCCCAAGCGACCCCACTTCCCTGAAAACAGACACCGTGCCCTCTCCCCAGCCTACCTGCCTCTGCGCCAGGCTCCGCGCCTGCTCGCCGACCGCTCTCGCCCGCCTCTGCTCCAGCCTCCCTTCCCTGCCCCCGCCGCCGCCGCGCCTGAGCGCGGGACCGTTGGAGTGGCGGGAGCGGCGGGGCAGTTGCAGAGCAGCGGGTGGAGCGCGCCTGCGCCAGGCGCGCGGCTGTGGAGAGCCCCCCCCCACCCCAAGCCCCCGCCCCCCCCCCACCTTCCCCCGCCCCCCCCCCCCCCCCCCGCGAGGTGTGTGCGGGTGGTGTGAGGCGAGTGCAGGAGTGCGGGTGGTGCCTCTGTCGGGGTCTCTGTCTGGGACGGGTGGGGAACACGACACACACGGCGACGCGGCGTCTGCAGGATCGCAGCTCTGTGCAGTAACGGATTTGTTTTGTTTTATTAAAAAAAAAGTCCAAATAAAAGAAAACGATAGCAAGAGTTGGGGGGGGGCGGGGGGGGGGGCGGGGGGGGGGGGCGCTGAGGGGAGTGGGGATCGGGCAGGGAATTAAAAAAAAAGAAATCCCGGAGACAGGCGGATACAGGCGCCCTGTCCTGAGGTCTCCCGGCGGACGGCAAACTTGTAGCGGGCGTCCGTGCGGCTCGCTCGGGGGGCTGCTGCCTCCAGCCGCTTCCCGGCCAGCCTGGGGAGGGAAAAAGCCGGCCGGCCGGCCAGACTTGCGGCGAGATCCGCTGCAGAGCGTCTGCACAGGTGGGGGTGCGGGCGGAGCGGAGCGGAGGCCGGGTGAGCGCACGGCAGCCACCGCGGGCGGGGAAGGAACGGGGTGGGGTGTGGGGGGGGGGGGGGTGGGGGAGCCGGTCGGTCTGTGAGTGCAGGCGTGTGCACGCGTGAGTGTGGGTGGGGCCGCGCGGGTGTCAGGGGGGGGCCTCAAGAAAATTAAAATCAGAAAACCAAAAAAAAAAAAAAAAAACAAAAACAGCCCCCCCCCCCCCCCCAAAAAAAAAAAACCGCCACGGTTTAAAATTTTTTATTAACATCAGTCCCTAAAGTCCTAAAATCACAAAAGCGAAAGAGGGGAGGGGGTGAGCGGCGGCGGTGGGGCTCGGCGGCGGCTGCCAGGTCTTCCAGGCTCCGCAGTGGCCACCATCCGCGCGGCTTGGCGGAGGCTGCCAGGTCTACCCGGCTGCGGGGCGGCCGGCGGCTGCCAGGTCTACCCGGCTCCGCCGGGGCCACCAGGTCTACCCGCTTCCGGGGCTCGGCGGCGGCTTGGCGGAGGCTGCCAGGTCTACCCGGCTCCGGGGCTCGGCGGCAGCTGCCAGGTCTACCCGCTTCCGGGGCTCGGCGGCGGCTGCCAGGTCTACCCGCTTCCGGGGCGGCCGGCGGCTGCCAGGTCTACCCGGCTCCGCCGGGGCCACCAGGTCTACCCGCTTCCGGGGCTCGGCGGCGGCTTGGCGGAGGCTGCCAGGTCTACCCGGCTCCGGGGCGGCCGGCGGCTGCCAGGTCTACCCGGCTCCGGGGCTCGGCGGCAGCTGCCAGGTCTACCCGCTTCCGGGGCTCGGCGGCGGCTGCCAGGTCTACCCGCTTCCGGGGCGGCCGGCGGCTGCCAGGTCTACCCGGCTCCGCCGGGGCCACCAGGTCTACCCGCTTCCGGGGCTCGGCGGCGGCTGCCAGGTCTACCCGCTTCCGGGGCTCGGCGGCGGCTGCCACGTCTACCCGCTTCCGGGGCGGCCGGCGGCTGCCAGGTCTACCCGGCTCCGCCGGGGCCACCAGGCCTACCCGCTTCCGGGGCTCGGCGGCGGCTGCCAGGTCTACCCGGCTCCGCCGGGGCCACCAGGTCTACCCGCTTCCGGGGCTCGGCGGCGGCTGCCAGGTCTACCCGCTTCCGGGGCTCGGCGGCGGCTGCCAGGTCTACCCGGCTCCGCCGGGGCCACCAGGTCTACCCACTTCCGGGGCTCGGCGGCGGCTACCCGGTCTACCCGCTTCCGGGGCTCGGCGGCGGCTGCCAGGCCCCTAGCCCCGAAGCCCCGGCCCCTAGCCTCCAAGCCCCGGCCCCTAGCCTCCAAGCCCGGGCCCCTAGCCTCCAAGCCCTGGCCCCTAGGCCCCAAGCTCCGGCCCCTAGCCCCGAAGCCCCGGCCCCTAGCCTCCAAGCCCCGGCCCCTAGCCCCGAAGCCCCGGCCCCTAGCCTCCAAGCCCCGGCCCCTAGCCCCGAAGCCCAGGCCCCTAGCCCCGAAGCCCCGGCCCCTAGCCCCGAAGCCCCGGCCCCTAGCCCCGAAGCCCCGGCCCCTAGCCTCCAAGCCCCGGCCCCTAGCCTCCAAGCCCCGGCCCCTAGCCCCGAAGCCCCGGCCCCTAGCCTCCAAGCCCCGGCCCCTAGCCCCGAAGTCCCGGCCCTTAGCCCCGAAGCCCCGGCCCGTAGCCTCCAAGCCCCGGCCCCTAGCCCCGAAGCCCCGGCCCCTAGCCCCGAAGCCCCGGCCCCTACCCTCCAAGCCCGGCCCCTAGCCTCCAAGCCCGGCCCCTAGCCTCCAAGCCCCGGCCCCTAGCCCCGAAGCCCCGGCCCCTAGCCTCCAAGCCCCTGCCCCTAGCCTACAAGCCCGGCCCCTAGCCTCCAAGCCCCGGCCCCTAGCCCCGAAGACCCGGCCCCTAGCCCCGAAGCCCCAGCCCCTAGCCCCGAAGCCCAGGCCCCTAGCCCCGAAGCCCCGGCCCCTAGTCTCCAAGGCCCGGCCCCTAGCCTCCAAGCCCCGGCCCCTAGCCTCCAAGCCCCGGCCCCTAGCCTACAAGCCCCGGCCCCTAGCCTCCAAGCCCCGGCCCCTAGCCTCCAAGCCCCGGCCCCTAGCCTCCAAGCCCCGGCCCCTAGCCCCGAAGCCCCGGCCCCTAGCCCCGAAGCTCCGGCCCCTAGCCCCGAAGCCCCGGCCCCTAGCCCCGAAGCCCCGGCCCCTAGCCTCCAAGCCCCGGCCCCTAGCCCCCAAGCCCCGGCCCCTAGCCCTTAAGCCCCGGCCCCTAGCCCCCAAGCCCCGGCCCCTAGCCCTTAAGCCCCGGCCCCTAGCCTCGAAGCCCCCGCCCCTAGCCCAGAAGCCCCCGCCCCTAGCCTCCAAGCCCCGGCCCCTAGCCTCCAAGCCCCGGCCCCTAGCCTCCAAGCCCCGGCCCCTAGCCCCGAAGTCCCGGCCCTTAGCCCCGAAGCCCCGGCCCGTAGCCTCCAAGCCCCGGCCCCTAGCCCCGAAGCCCCGGCCCCTAGCCCCGAAGCCCCGGCCCCTAGCCTCTAAGCCCCGGCCCCTAGCCTCTAAGCCCCGGCCCCTAGCCCCGAAGCCCCGGCCCCTAGCCTACAAGCCCGGCCCCTAGCCCCGAAGACCCGGCCCCTAGCCCCGAAGACCCGGCCCCTAGCCCCGAAGCCCAGGCCCCTAGCCCCGAAGCCCCGGCCCCTAGTCTCCAAGGCCCGGCCCCTAGCCTACAAGCCCCGGACCCTAGCCTCCAAGCCCTGGCCCCTAGCCTCCAAGCCCCGGCCCCTAGATCCGAAGCCCCGGCCCCTAGCCTCCAAGCCCCGGCCCCTAGCCTCCAAGCCCCGGCCCCTAGCCCCGAAGCCCCGGCCCCTAGATCCGAAGCCCCGGCCCCTAGCCTACAAGCCCCGGCCCCTAGCCTACAAGCCCCGGCCCCTAGCCCCGAAGCTCCGGCCCCTAGCCTCGAAGCCCCGGCCCCTAGCCCCGAAGCTCCGGCCCCTAGCCCCGAAGCCCCGGCCCCTAGCCCCGAAGCCCCGGCCCCTAGCCTCCAAGCCCCGGCCCCTAGCCCCGAAGCCCAGGCCCCTAGCCTCCAAGCCCCGGCCCCTAGCCCCGAAGCCCAGGCCCCTAGCCTCCAAGCCCCGGCCCCTAGCCCCGAAGTCCCGGCCCTTAGCCCCGAAGCCCCGGCCCGTAGCCTCCAAGCCCCGGCCCCTAGCCCCGAAGCCCCGGCCCCTAGCCCCGAAGCCCCGGCCCCTAGCCTCCAAGCCAGGCCCCTAGCCTCCAAGCCCGGCCCCTAGCCTCCAAGCCCCGGCCCCTAGCCCCGAAGCCCCGGCCCCTAGCCTCCAAGCCCCGGCCCCTAGCCTACAAGCCCGGCCCCTAGCCTCCAAGCCCCGGCCCCTAGCCCCGAAGACCCGGCCCCTAGCCCCGAAGCCCCGGCCCCTAGCCCCGAAGCCCAGGCCCCTAGCCCCGAAGCCCCGGCCCCTAGTCTCCAAGGCCCGGCCCCTAGCCTGCAAGCCCCGGCCCCTAGCCTCCAAGCCCCGGCCCCTAGCCCCGAAGCCCCGGCCCCTAGCCCCGAAGGCCCGGCCCCTAGCCTCCAAGCCCCGGCCCCTAGCCTCCAAGCCCCGGCCCCTAGCCCCGAAGCCGCGGCCCCTAGCCTACAAGCCCCGGCCCCTAGCCTCCAAGCCCCGGCCCCTAGCCCCGAAGCCCAGGCCCCTAGCCCCGAAGCCCCGGCCCCTAGCCCCGAAGTCCCGGCCCTTAGCCCCGAAGCCCCGGCCCGTAGCCTCCAAGCCCCGGCCCCTAGCCCCGAAGCCCAGGCCCCTAGCCTCCAAGCCCCGGCCCCTAGCCCCGAAGTCCCGGCCCTTAGCCCCGAAGCCCCGGCCCGTAGCCTCCAAGCCCCGGCCCCTAGCCCCGAAGCCCCGGCCCCTAGCCCCGAAGCCCCGGCCCCTAGCCTCCAAGCCAGGCCCCTAGCCTCCAAGCCCGGCCCCTAGCCTCCAAGCCCCGGCCCCTAGCCCCGAAGCCCCGGCCCCTAGCCTCCAAGCCCCGGCCCCTAGCCTACAAGCCCGGCCCCTAGCCTCCAAGCCCCGGCCCCTAGCCCCGAAGACCCGGCCCCTAGCCCCGAAGCCCCGGCCCCTAGCCCCGAAGCCCAGGCCCCTAGCCCCGAAGCCCCGGCCCCTAGTCTCCAAGCCCCGGCCCCTAGCCCCGAAGCCCCGGCCCCTAGCCTCCAAGCCCCGGCCCCTAGCCTCCAAGCCCCGGCCCCTAGCCCCGAAGCCCCGGCCCCTAGCCCCGAAGGCCCGGCCCCTAGCCTCCAAGCCCCGGCCCCTAGCCTCCAAGCCCCGGCCCCTAGCCCCGAAGCCCCGGCCCCTAGCCCCGAAGCCCCGGCCCCTAGCCTCCAAGCCCCGGCCCCTAGCCCCGAAGCCCAGGCCCCTAGCCCCGAAGCCCCGGCCCCTAGCCCCCAAGCCCCGGCCCCTAGCCTCCAAGCCCCGGCCCCTAGCCCCGAAGCCCCGGCCCCTTGCCCCGAAGCCCCAGCCCCTAGCCCCGAAGCCCCGGCCCCTAGCCTCCAAGCCCCGGCCCCTAGCCCCCAAGCCCCGGCCCCTAGCCCTTAGGCCCCGGCCCCTAGCCCCCAAGCCCCGGCCCCTAGCCGTTAAGCCCCGGCCCCTAGCCCCGAAGCCCCCGCCCCTAGCCCCGAAGCCCCCGCCCCTAGCCCAGAAGCCCCCGCCCCTAGCCTCCAAGCCCCGGCCCCTAGCCTCCAAGCCCCGGCCCCTAGCCTCCAAGCCCCGGCCCCTAGCCCCGAAGCCCCGGCCCCTAGCCTCCAAGCCCCGGCCCCTAGCCCCCAAGCCCCGGCCCCTAGCCCTTAAGCCCCGGCCCCTAGCCCCCAAGCCCCGGCCCCTAGCCCTTAAGCCCCGGCCCCTAGCCCCGAAGCCCCCGCCCCTAGCCCAGAAGCCCCCGCCCCTAGCCTCCAAGCCCCGGCCCCTAGCCTCGAAGCCCCGGCCCCTAGCCTCCAAGCCCCGGCCCCTAGCCTCCAAGCCCCGGCCCCTAGCCTCCAAGCCCCGGCCCCTAGCCCCCAAGCCCCGGCCCCTAGCCTCCAAGCCCCGGCCCCTAGCCCCGAAGCCCCGGCCCCTAGCCCCCAAGCCCCGGCCCCTAGCCCCGAAGCCCCGGCCCCTAGCCCCGAAGCCCCGGCCCCTAGCCTCCAAGCCCCGGCCCCTAGCCTCGAAGCCCCGGCCCCTAGCCTCCAAGCCCCGGCCCCTAGCCCCGAAGCCCAGGCCCCTAGCCTCCAAGCCCCGGCCCCTAGCCCCGAAGTCCCGGCCCTTAGCCCCGAAGCCCCGGCCCGTAGCCTCCAAGCCCCGGCCCCTAGCCCCGAAGCCCCGGCCCCTAGCCCCGAAGCCCCGGCCCCTAGCCTCCAAGGCCGGCCCCTAGCCTCCAAGCCCCGGCCCCTAGCCCCGAAGCCCCGGCCCCTAGCCTCCAAGCCCCGGCCCCTAGCCTACAAGCCCGGCCCCTAGCCTCCAAGCCCCGGCCCCTAGCCCCGAAGACCCGGCCCCTAGCCCCGAAGCCCCAGCCCCTAGCCCCGAAGCCCAGGCCCCTAGCCCCGAAGCCCCGGCCCCTAGTCTCCAAGGCCCGGCCCCTAGCCTACAAGCCCCGGACCCTAGCCTCCAAGCCCTGGCCCCTAGCCTCCAAGTCCCGGCCCCTAGCCCCGAAGCCCCGGCCCCTAGCCTCCAAGGCCGGCCCCTAGCCTCCAAGCCCCGGCCCCTAGCCCCGAAGCCCAGGCCCCTAGCCCCGAAGCCCCGGCCCCTAGCCTCCAAGCCCCGGCCCCTAGCCCCGAAGCCCCGGCCCCTAGCCTCCAAGCCCCGGCCCCTAGACCCCAAGCCCCGGCCCCTAGCCCTTAAGCCCCGGCCCCTAGCCCCCAAGCCCCGGCCCCTAGCCCTTAAGCCCCGGCCCCTAGCCCCGAAGCCCCCGCCCCTAGCCCAGAAGCCCCCGCCCCTAGCCTCCAAGCCCCGGCCCCTAGCCTCGAAGCCCCAGCCCCTAGCCCCGAAGCCCCGGCCCCTAGCCCCCAAGCCCCGGCCCCTAGCCCTTAAGCCCCGGCCCCTAGCCCCGAAGCCCCCGCCCCTAGCCCAGAAGCCCCCGCCCCTAGCCTCCAAGCCCCGGCCCCTAGCCTCCAAGCCCCGGCCCCTAGCCCCGAAGACCCGGCCCCTAGCCTCCAAGCCCCGGCCCCTAGCCTCCAAGCCCCGGCCCCTAGCCTCCAAGCCCCGGCCCCTAGCCTCCAAGCCCCGGCCCCTAGATCCGAAGCCCCGGCCCCTAGCCTCCAAGCCCTGGCCCCTAGCCCCGAAGTTCCGGCCCCTAGCCCCGAAGTTCCGGCCCCTAGCCTCCAAGCCCCGGCCCCTAGCCTCCAAGCCCCGGCCCCTAGCCTCCAAGCCCCGGCCCCTAGCCCCGAAGCCCCGGCCCCTAGCCCCGAAGCCCCGGCCCCTAGCCCCGAAGCCCCGGCCCTTAGCCCCGAAGCTCCGGCCCCTAGCCTCCAAGCCCGGCCCCTAGCCCCGAAGCTCCGGCCCCTAGCCTCCAAGCCCAGGCCCCTAGCCTCCAAGCCCAGGCCCCTAGCCCCGAAGTCCCGGCCCTTAGCCCCGAAGCCCCTGCCCGTAGCCTCCAAGCCCCTGCCCCTAGACCCGAAGCCCCGGCCCCTAGCCCCGAAGCCCCGGCCCCTAGCCTCCAAGCCCCGGCCCCTAGCCCCGAAGCCCCGGCCCCTAGCCTCCAAGCCCCGGCCTCTAGCCTCCAAGCCCCGGCCTCTAGCCTCCAAGCCCCGGCCCCTAGCCTCCAAGCCCCGGCCCCTAGCCCCGAAAACCCGGCCCCTAGCCCCGAAGCCCCAGCCCCTAGCCCCGAAGCACAGGCCCCTAGCCCCGAAGCCCCGGCCCCTAGCCTCCAAGCCCCGGACCCTAGCCTCCAAGCCCCGGCCCCTAGGCCCCAAGCCCCGGCCCCTAGCCCCGAAGCCCCGGCCCCTAGCCTCCAAGCCCCGGCCCCTAGCCCCGAAGCCCTGGCCCCTAGATCCGAAGCCTCGGCCCCTAGATCCGAAGCCTCGGCCCCTAGCCTCCAAGCCCCGGCCCCTAGCCCCGACGTTCCGGCCCCTAGCCTCCAAGCCCCGGCCCCTAGCCTCCAAGCCCCGGCCCCTAGCCCCGAAGCCCCGGCCCCTAGCCCTTAAGCCCCGGCCCCTAGCCTCGAAGCCCCCGCCCCTAGCCCAGAAGCCCCCGCCCCTAGCCCAGAAGCCCCCGCCCCTAGCCTCCAAGCCCCGGCCCCTAGCCTCCAAGCCCGGCCCCTAGCCTCCAAGCCCCGGCCCCTAGCCCCGAAGCCCCGGCCCCTAGCCTCCAAGCCCAGGCCCCTAGCCCCGAAGCCCTGGCCCCTTGCCCCGAAGCTCTGGACCCTAGCCCCGAAGCCCCGGCCCCTAGCCCCGAAGCCCCGGCCCCTAGCCTCCAAGCCCCGACCCCTAGCCTCCAAGCCCGGCCCCTAGCCCCGAAGCCCCGGCCCCTAGCCCCGAAGCCCCGGCCCCTAGCCCCGAAGCCCCGGCCCCTAGCCCTGAAGCCCAGGCCCCTAGCCCCGAAGCCCCGGCCCCTAGCCTCGAAGCCCCGGCCCCTAGCCTCCAAGCCCCGGCCCCTAGCCTCCAAGCCCCGGCCCCTAGGCCCCAAGCCCCGGCCCCTAGCCTCCAAGCCCCGGCCCCTAGCCCCGAAGCCCCGGCCCTTAGCCCCGAAGCCCCGGCCCGTAGCCTCCAAGCCCCGGCCCCTAGCCCCGAAGCCCCGGCCCGTAGCCTCCAAGCCCCGGCCCCTAGCCCCGAAGCCCCGGCCCCTAGCCCCGAACCCCAGGCCCCTAGCGCCGAAGCCCCGGCCCCTAGCCTCCAAGCCCCGGCCCCTAGCCCCGAAGCCCCGGCCCCTAGCCTCCAAGCCCCGGCCCCTAGCCTCCAAGCCCCGGCCCCTAGCCCCGAAGCCCCGGCCCCTAGCCCCCAAGCCCCGGCCCCTAGCCTCCAAGCCCCGGCCCCTAGCCCCGAAGCCCCGGCCCCTAGCCCCCAAGCCCCGGCCCCTAGCCCCCAAGCCCCGGCCCCTAGCCCCGAAGCCCCGGCCCCTAGCCTCCAAGCCCCGGCCCCTAGCCTCCAAGCCCGGGCCCCTAGCCCCCAAGCCCCGGCCCCTAGCCCCGAAGCCCCGGCCCCTAGCCTCGAAGCCCCGGCCCCTAGCCCCGAAGCCCCGGCCCCTAGCCTCCAAGCCCCGGCCCCTAGCCCCGAAGCCCCGGCCCCTAGCCCCGAAGCCCCGGCCCCTAGCCTCCAAGCCCGGCCCCTAGCCTCCAAGCCCGGCCCCTAGCCTCCAAGCCCCGGCCCCTAGCCCCGAAGCCCCGGCCCCTAGCCTCCAAGCCCCGGCCCCTAGCCTCCAAGCCCCGGCCCCTAGCCCCGAAGCCCCGGCCCCTAGCCCCGAAGCCCCGGCCCCTAGCCTCCAAGCCCCGGCCCCTAGCCCCCAAGCCCCGGCCCCTAGCCCCGAAGCCCCCGCCCCTAGCCCAGAAGCCCCCGCCCCTAGCCTCCAAGCCCCGGCCCCTAGCCTCCAAGCCCGGCCCCTAGCCTCCAAGCCCCGGCCCCTAGCCCCGAAGCCCTGGCCCCTTGCCCCGAAGCCCCGGCCCCTAGCCTCCAAGCCCCGGCCCGTAGCCTCCAAGCCCCGGCCCCTAGCCTCCAAGCCCCGGCCCCTAGCCCCGAAGCCCCGGCCCCTAGCCCCGAAGCCCCGGCCCCTAGCCTCCAAGCCCCGGCCCCTAGCCCCCAAGCCCCGGCCCCTAGCCCCGAAGCCCCCGCCCCTAGCCCAGAAGCCCCCGCCCCTAGCCTCCAAGCCCCGGCCCCTAGCCCCCAAGCCCGGCCCCTAGCCTCCAAGCCCGGCCCCTAGCCTCCAAGCCCCGGCCCCTAGCCCCGAAGCCCCGGCCCCTAGCCTCCAAGCCCCGGCCCCTAGCCTCCAAGCCCCGGCCCCTAGCCCCGAAGACCCGGCCCCTAGCCCCGAAGCCCCGGCCCCTAGCCCCGAAGCCCAGGCCCCTAGCCCCGAAGCCCAGGCCCCTAGCCCCGAAGCTCCGGCCCCTAGCCCCAAAGCCCCGGCCCCTAGCCCCGAAGCCCCGGCCCCTAGCCTCCAAGCCCCGGCCCCTAGCCTCCAAGCCCCGGCCCCTAGCCCTTAAGCCCCGGCCCCTAGCCACCAAGACCCGGCCCCTAGCCACCAAGACCCGGCCCCTAGCCCCGAAGACCCGGCCCCTAGCCCCGAAGCCCCGGCCCCTAGCCCCGAAGCCCCGGCCCCTAGCCTCCAAGCCCCGGCCCCTAGCCTCCAAGCCCCGGCCCCTAGCCCCGAAGCCCCGGCCCCTAGCCTCCAAGCCCCGGCCCCTAGCCCCGGCCCCTAGCCTCCAAGCCCGGCCCCTAGCCTCCAAGCCCCGGCCCCTAGCCCCGAAGCCCCGGCCCCTAGCCTCCAAGCCCCGGCCCCTAGCCTCCAAGCCCCGGCCCCTAGCCTCCAAGCCCCGGCCCCTAGCCCCGAAGACCCGGCCCCTAGCCCCGAAGCCCTGGCCCCTAGCCTCCAAGCCCCGGCCCCTAGCCTCCAAGCCCCGGCCCCTAGCCTCCAAGCCCCGGCCCCTAGCCCCGGCCCCTAGCCTCCAAGCCCGGCCCCTAGCCTCCAAGCCCCGGCCCCTAGCCCCGAAGCCCCGGCCCCTAGCCTCCAAGCCCCGGCCCCTAGCCTCCAAGCCCCGGCCCCTAGCCTCCAAGCCCCGGCCCCTAGCCCCGAAGACCCGGCCCCTAGCCCCGAAGCCCTGGCCCCTAGCCTCCAAGCCCCGGCCCCTAGCCTCCAAGCCCCGGCCCCTAGCCTCCAAGCCCCGGCCCCTAGCCTCCAAGCCCCGGCCCCTAGATCCGAAGCCCCGGCCCCTAGCCTCCAAGCCCTGGCCCCTAGCCCCGAAGTTCCGGCCCCTAGCCCCGAAGTTCCGGCCCCTAGCCTCCAAGCCCCGGCCCCTAGCCTCCAAGCCCCGGCCCCTAGCCTCCAAGCCCCGGCCCCTAGCCCCGAAGCCCCGGCCCCTAGCCCCGAAGCCCCGGCCCCTAGCCCCGAAGCCCCGGCCCTTAGCCCCGAAGCTCCGGCCCCTAGCCTCCAAGCCCGGCCCCTAGCCCCGAAGCTCCGGCCCCTAGCCTCCAAGCCCAGGCCCCTAGCCTCCAAGCCCAGGCCCCTAGCCCCGAAGTCCCGGCCCTTAGCCCCGAAGCCCCTGCCCGTAGCCTCCAAGCCCCTGCCCCTAGACCCGAAGCCCCGGCCCCTAGCCCCGAAGCCCCGGCCCCTAGCCTCCAAGCCCCGGCCCCTAGCCCCGAAGCCCCGGCCCCTAGCCTCCAAGCCCCGGCCTCTAGCCTCCAAGCCCCGGCCTCTAGCCTCCAAGCCCCGGCCCCTAGCCTCCAAGCCCCGGCCCCTAGCCCCGAAGACCCGGCCCCTAGCCCCGAAGCCCCAGCCCCTAGCCCCGAAGCACAGGCCCCTAGCCCCGAAGCCCCGGCCCCTAGCCTCCAAGCCCCGGACCCTAGCCTCCAAGCCCCGGCCCCTAGGCCCCAAGCCCCGGCCCCTAGCCCCGAAGCCCCGGCCCCTAGCCTCCAAGCCCCGGCCCCTAGCCCCGAAGCCCTGGCCCCTAGATCCGAAGCCTCGGCCCCTAGATCCGAAGCCTCGGCCCCTAGCCTCCAAGCCCCGGCCCCTAGCCCCGACGTTCCGGCCCCTAGCCCCGAAGCCCCGGCCCCTAGCCTCGAAGCCCCGGCCCCTAGCCTCGAAGCCCCGGCCCCTAGCCCCGAAGCTCCGGCCCCTAGCCCCGAAGCCCCGGCCCCTAGCCCCGAAGCCCCGGCCCCTAGCCCCGAAGCCCCGGCCCCTAGACCCGAAGCCCCGGCCCCTAGCCTCCAAGCCCCGGCCCCTAGCCTCCAAGCCCCGGCCCCTAGCCCCGAAGCCCAGGCCCCTAGCCTCCAAGCCCGGCCCCTAGCCTCCAAGCCCCGGCCCCTAGCCCCGAAGCTCCGGCCCCTAGCCCCGAAGCTCCGGCCCCTAGCCCCGAAGCCCCGGCCCCTAGCCCCGAAGCCCCGGCCCCTAGCCCCGAAGCCCCGGCCCCTAGCCTCCAAGCCCCGGCCCCTAGCCTCCAAGCCCCGGCCCCTAGCCCCGAAGCCCCGGCCCCTAGCCTCCAAGCCCCGGCCCCTAGCCTCCAAGCTTCGGCCCCTAGCCTCCAAGCCCAGGCCCCTAGCCCCGAAGCCCCGGCCCCTAGCCTCCAAGCCCGGCCCCTAGCCTCCAAGCCCGGCCCCTAGCCTCCAAGCCACGGCCCCTAGCCTCCAAGCCCCGGCCCCTAGCCTACAAGCCCGGCCCCTAGCCTCCAAGCCCCGGCCCCTAGCCCCGAAGACCCGGCCCCTAGCCCCGATGACCCGGCCCCTAGCCCCGAAGCCCAGGCCCCTAGCCCCGAAGCCCCGGCCCCTAGTCTCCAAGGCCCGGCCCCTAGCCCTGAAGTTCCGGCCCCTAGCCCCCAAGCCCCGGCCCCTAGGCCCCAAGCCCCGGCCCCTAGCCCCGAAGCCCCGGCCCCTAGCCTCCAAGCCCCGGCCCCTAGCCCCGAAGTTCCGGCCCCTAGCCCCGAAGCTCCGGCCCCTAGCCTCCAAGCCCGGCCCCTAGCCTCGAAGCCCCGGCCCCTAGCCCCGAAGCTCCGGCCCCTAGCCCCGAAGCCCTGGCCCCTAGCCCCGAAGCCCAGGCCCCTAGCCTCCAAGCCCCGGCCCCTAGCCCCGAAGCCCAGGCCCCTAGCCCCCAAGCCCCGGCCCCTAGCCCCCAAGCCCCGGCCCCTAGCCCCCAAGCCCCGGCCCCTAGCCCCGAAGCCCCGGCCCCTAGCCCCGAAGCCCCGGCCCCTAGCCTCGAAGCCCCGGCCCCTAGCCTCCAAGCCCCGGCCCCTAGCCTCCAAGCCCCGGCCCCTAGCCTCCAAGCCCCGGCCCCTAGCCCCGAAGCCCCGGCCCCTAGCCCCCAAGCCCCGGCCCCTAGCCCCGAAGCCCCGGCCCCTAGCCCCGAAGCCCCGGCCCCTAGCCTCCAAGCCCCGGCCCCTAGCCTCCAAGCCCCGGCCCCTAGCCCCGAAGTTCCGGCCCCTAGCCCCGAAGCTCCGGCCCCTAGCCTCCAAGCCCGGCCCCTAGCCTCCAAGCCCCGGCCCCTAGCCCCGAAGCTCCGGCCCGTAGCCCCGAAGCCCCGGCCCCTAGCCCCGAAGCCCCGGCCCCTAGCCTCTAAGCCCCGGCCCCTAGCCCCGAAGCCCAGGCCCCTAGCCCCGAAGCCCCGGCCCCTAGCCTCGAAGCCCCGGCCCCTAGCCTCCAAGCCCCGGACCCTAGCCTCCAAGCCCCGGCCCCTAGCCCCGAAGCCCAGGCCCCTAGCCTCCAAGCCCCGGCCCCTAGCCCCGAAGTCCCGGCCCTTAGCCCCGAAGCCCCGGCCCGTAGCCTCCAAGCCCCGGCCCCTAGCCCCGAAGCCCCGGCCCCTAGCCTCCAAGCCCGGCCCCTAGCCTCCAAGCCCCGGCCCCTAGCCCCAAAGCCCCGGCCCCTAGCCCCGAAGCCCCCGCCCCTAGCCTCCAAGCCCCGGCCCCTAGCCTCCAGGCCCGGCCCCTAGCCTCCAAGCCCCGGCCCCTAGCCCCGAAGCCCCGGCCCCTAGCCCCGAAGCCCCGGCCCCTAGCCCCGAAGCCCAGGCCCCTAGCCCCGAAGCCCCGGCCCCTAGTCTCCAACGCCCGGCCCCTAGCCTACAAGCCCCGGACCCTAGCCTCCAAGCCCTGGCCCCTAGCCTCCAAGCCCCGGCCCCTAGCCCCGAAGCCCCGGCCCCTAGCCCCGAAGCTCCGGCCCCTTGCCCCAAAGCCCCGGCCCCTAGCCCCGAAGCCCCGGCCCCTAGCCTCCAAGCCCCGGCCCCTAGCCTCCAAGCCCCGGCCCCTAGCCCCGAAGTTCCGGCCCCTAGCCCCGAAGCTCCGGCCCCTAGCCTCCAAGCCCGGCCCCTAGCCTCGAAGCCCCGGCCCCTAGCCCCGAAGCTCCGGCCCCTAGCCCCGAAGCCCCGGCCCCTAGCCCCGAAGCCCCAGCCCCTAGCCCCGAAGCCCCGGCCCCTAGCCTCCAAGCCCCGGCCCCTAGCCTCGAAGCCCCGGCCCCTAGCCTCGAAGCCCCGGCCCCTAGCCCCCAAGCCCCGGCCCCTAGCCTCCAAGCCCCGGCCCCTAGCCCCGAAGTCCCGGCCCTTAGCCCCGAAGCCCCGGCCCCTAGCCTCCAAGCCCCGGCCCCTAGCCCCGAAGCCCCGGCCCGTAGCCCCGAAGCCCCGGCCCCTAGCCTCCAAGCCCGGCCCCTAGCCTCCAAGCCCGGCCCCTAGCCTCCAAGCCCGGCCCCTAGCCTCCAAGCCCCGGCCCCTAGCCTCCAAGCCCGGCCCCTAGCCTCCAAGCCCCGGCCCCTAGCCTCCAAGCCCCGGCCCCTAGCCCCGAAGCCCTGGCCCCTTGCCCCGAAGCTCTGGCCCCTAGCCTCCAAGCCCGGCCCCTAGCCTCCAAGCCCGGCCCCTAGCCTCCAAGCCCCGGCCCCTAGCCTCCAAGCCCCGGCCCCTAGCCCCGAAGCCCTGGCCCCTTGCCCCGAAGCTCTGGCCCCTAGCCCCGAAGCCCCGGCCCCTAGCCCCGAACCCCAGGCCCCTAGCCTCCAAGCCCCGGCCCCTAGCCCCGAAGCCCCGGCCCCTAGCCCCGAAGCCCCGGCCCCTAGCCCCCAAGCCCCGGCCCCTAGCCTCCAAGCCCCGGCCCCTAGCCCCGAAGCCCCGGCCCCTAGCCCCGAAGTTCCGGCCCCTAGCCCCGAAGCTCCGGCCCCTAGCCCCGAAGCCCCGGCCCCTAGCCTCGAAGCCCCGGCCCCTAGCCTCCAAGCCCGGCCCCTAGCCTCCAAGCCCCGGCCCCTAGCCCCGAAGCCCCGGCCCCTAGCCCCGAAGCCCCGGCCCCTAGCCTCCAAGCCCCGGCCCCTAGCCCCCAAGCCCCGGCCCCTAGCCCCGAAGCCCCCGCCCCTAGCCCAGAAGCCCCCGCCTTTAGCCTCCAAGCCCCGGCCCCTAGCCTCCAAGCCCGGCCCCTAGCCTCCAAGCCCCGGCCCCTAGCCCCGAAGCCCCCGCCCCTAGCCCAGAAGCCCCCGCCCCTAGCCTCCAAGCCCCGGCCCCTAGCCTCCAAGCCCCGGCCCCTAGCCCCGAAGCCCTGGCCCCTAGCTTCCAAGCCCCGGCCCCTAGCCCCGAAGCCCTGGCCCCTTGCCCCGAAGCCCCGGCCCCTAGCCTCCAAGCCCCGGCCCCTAGCCCCGAACCCCAGGCCCCTAGCGCCGAAGCCCCGGCCCCTAGCCTCCAAGCCCCGGCCCGTAGCCTCCAAGCCCCGGCCCCTAGCCTCCAAGCCCCGGCCCCTAGCCCCGAAGCCCCGGCCCCTAGCCCCCAAGCCCGGCCCCTAGCCTCCAAGCCCCGGCCCCTAGCCCCGAAGACCCGGCCCCTAGCCCCGAAGCCCCAGCCCCTAGCCCCGAAGCCCAGGCCCCTAGCCCCGATGCCCCGGCCCCTAGCCCCGAAGCTCCGGCCCCTAGCCCCAAAGCCCCGGCCCCTAGCCCCGAACCCCAGGCCCCTAGCGCCGAAGCCCCGGCCCCTAGCCTCCAAGCCCCGGCCCCTAGCCTCCAAGCCCCGGCCCCTAGCCCCGAAGCCCCGGCCCCTAGCCCCGAAGCTCCGGCCCCTAGCCTCCAAGCCCCGGCCCCTAGCCCCGAAGCTCCGGCCCCTAGCCCCGAAGCCCCGGCCCCTAGCCCCGAAGCCCGGCCCCTAGCCTCTAAGCCCCGGCCCATAGCCCGGAAGCCCAGGCCCCTAGCCCCGAAGCCCCGGCCCCTAGCCTCCAAGCCCGGCCCCTAGCCTCCAAGCCCCGGCCCCTAGCCCCGAAGCCCCGGCCCCTAGCCTCCAAGCCCCGGCCTCTAGCCTACAAGCCCCGCCCCTAGCCTCCAAGCCCCGGCCCCTAGCCCCGAAGACCCGGCCCCTAGCCCCGAAGCCCCAGCCCCTAGCCCCGAAGCCCATGCCCCTAGCCCCGAAGCCCCGGCCCCTAGTCTCCAAGGCCCGGCCCCTAGCCTACAAGCCCCGGACCCTAGCCTCCAAGCCCTGGCCCCTAGCCTCCAAGTCCCGGCCCCTAGGCCGCAAGCCCCGGCCCCTAGCCCCGAAGCCCCGGCCCCTAGATCCGAAGCCCCGGCCCCTAGATCCGAAGCCCCGGCCCCTAGCCTCCAAGCCCCGGCCCCTAGCCCCGAAGTTCCGGCCCCTAGCCTCCAAGCCCGGCCCCTAGCCGCGAAGCTCCGGCCCCTAGCCGCGAAGCTCCGGCCCCTAGCCCCGAAGCCCCAGCCCCTAGCCCCGAAGCCCCGGCCCCTAGCCTCCAAGCCCCGGCCCCTAGCCCTGAAGACCCGGCCCCTAGCCCCGAAGCCCCAGCCCCTAGCCCCGAAGCCCAGGCCCCTAGCCCCGAAGCCCCGGCCCCTAGCCTCCAAGCCCTGGCCCCTAGCCTCCAAGCCCCGGCCCCTAGCCCCGAAGCTCTGGCCCCTAGCCTCCAAGCCCCAGCCCCTAGCCTCCAAGCCCCGGCCCCTAGCCCCGAAGCCCCGGCCCCTAGCCCCGAAGCCCCGGCCCCTAGCCTCCAAGCCCCGGCCCCTAGCCTACAAGCCCGGCCCCTAGCCTCCAAGCCCCGGCCCCTAGCCCCGAAGCCCCGGCCCCTAGCCCCGAAGCCCCGGCCCCTAGCCTCCAAGCCCCGGCCCCTAGCCCCCAAGCCCCGGCCCCTAGCCCCGAAGCCCCCGCCCCTAGCCCAGAAGCCCCCGCCCCTAGCCTCCAAGCCCCGTCCCCTCGCCTCGAAGCCCCGTCCCCTAGCCTCCAAGCCCCGGACCCTAGCCTCCAAGCACGGCCCCTAGCCTCCAAGCCCCGGCCCCTAGCCCCGAAGCCCTGGCCCCTTGCCCCGAAGCCCCGGCCCCTAGCCCCGAACCCCAGGCCCCTAGCGCCGAAGCCCCGGCCCCTAGCCTCCAAGCCCCGGCCCCTAGCCCCGAAGCCCCGGCCCCTAGCCTCCAAGCCCCGGCCCCTAGCCCCCAAGCCCCGGCCCCTAGCCCTTAAGCCCCGGCCCCTAGCCCCCAAGCCCCGGCCCCTAGCCCTTAAGCCCCGGCCCCTAGCCTCGAAGCCCCCGCCCCTAGCCCAGAAGCCCCCGCCCCTAGCCTCCAAGCCCCGGCCCCTAGCCTCCAAGCCCGGCCCCTAGCCTCCAAGCCCCGGCCCCTAGCCCCGAAGACCCGGCCCCTAGCCCCGAAGCCCAGGCCCCTAGCCCCGAAGCCCCGGCCCCTAGTCTCCAAGGCCCGGCCCCTAGCCTCCAAGCCCTGGCACCTAGCCTCCAAGCCCCGGCCCCTAGGCCCCAAGCCCCGGCCCCTAGCCCTTAAGCCCCGGCCCCTAGCCCCCAAGCCCCGCCCCCTAGCCCTTAAGCCCCGGCCCCTAGCCTCGAAGCCCCCGCCCCTAGCCCAGAAGCCCCCGCCCCTAGCCTCCAAGCCCCGGCCCCTAGCCTCCAAGCCCGGCCCCTAGCCTCCAAGCCCCGGCCCCTAGCCCCGAAGCCCCGGCCCCTAGCCTCCAAGCCCAGGCCCCTAGCCCCGAAGCCCTGGCCCCTTGCCCCGAAGCTCTGGACCCTAGCCCCGAAGCCCCGGCCCCTAGCCCCGAACCCCAGGCCCCTAGCGCCGAAGCCCCGGCCCCTAGCCTCCAAGCCCCGGCCCCTAGCCTCCAAGCCCCGGCCCCTAGCCCCGAAGCCCCGGCCCCTAGCCCCGAAGCTCCGGCCCCTAGCCTCAAAGCCCCGGCCCCTAGCCCCGAAGCCCCGGCCCCTAGCCTCCAAGCCCGGCCCCTAGCCTCCAAGCCCCGGCCCCTAGCCCCGAAGCCCCGGCCCCTAGCCTCCAAGCCCCGGCCCCTAGCCCCGAAGACCCGGCCCCTAGCCCCGAAGCCCCAGCCCCTAGCCCCGAAGCCCAGGCCCCTAGCCCCGAAGCCCCGGCCCCTAGTCTCCAAGGCCCGGCCCCTAGCCTACAAGCCCCGGACCCTAGCCCCGAAGCCCCGGCCCCTAGCCCCGAAGCCCCGGCCCCTAGCCCCGAAGCCCGGCCCCTAGCCTCCAAGCCCCGGCCCCTAGCCCCGAAGCCCCGGCCCCTAGCCCCGAAGCCCGGCCCCTAGCCTCCAAGCCCCGGCCCCTAGCCTCCAAGTCCCGGCCCCTAGGCCCCAAGCCCCGGCCCCTAGCCCCGAAGCCCCGGCCCCTAGCCTCCAAGCCCTGGCCCCTAGCCTCCAAGTCCCGGCCCCTAGGCCCCAAGCCCCGGCCCCTAGCCCCGAAGCCCCGGCCCCTAGCCTCCAAGCCCTGGCCCCTAGCCTCCAAGTCCCGGCCCCTAGCCTCCAAGCCCCGGCCCCTAGCCTCCAAGCCCCGGCCCCTAGCCCCGAAGCCCCGGCCCCTAGATCCGAAGCCCCGGCCCCTAGCCTCCAAGCCCCGGCCCCTAGCCCCGAAGTTCCGGCCCCTAGCCCCGAAGCTCCGGCCCCTAGCCTCCAAGCCCCGGCCCGTAGCCCCGAAGTTCCGGCCCCTAGCCGCGAAGCTCCGGCCCCTAGCCCCGAAGCCCCGGCCCCTAGCCCCGAAGCCCAGGCCCCTAGCCTCCAAGCCCCGGCCCCTAGCCTCCAAGCCCCGGCCCCTAGCCTCCAAGCCCCGGCCCCTAGCCCCGAAGCCCAGGCCCCTAGCCCCGAAGCCCCGGCCCCTAGCCTCGAAGCCCCGGCCCCTAGCCTCCAAGCCCCGGCCCCTAGCCCCGAAGCCCAGGCCCCTAGCCTCCAAGCCCCGGCCCCTAGCCCCGAAGTCCCGGCCCTTAGCCCCGAAGCCCCGGCCCGTAGCCTCCAAGCCCCGGCCCCTAGCCCCGAAGCCCCGGCCCCTAGCCCCGAAGCCCCGGCCCCTAGCCCCGAAGCCCGGCCCCTAGCCTCCAAGCCCCGGCCCCTAGCCCCGAAGCCCCGGCCCCTAGCCTCCAAGCCCCGGCCCCTAGCCTCCAAGCCCCGGCCCCTAGCCCCCAAGCCCCGGCCCCTAGCCCCGAAGCCCCCGCCCCTAGCCCAGAAGCCCCCGCCCCTAGCCCCGAAGCCCCGGCCCCTAGCCTCCAAGCCCCGGCCCATAGCCTCCAAGCCCGGCCCCTAGCCTCCAAGCCCCGGCCCCTAGCCCCGAAGCCCTGGCCCCTTGCCCCGAAGCCCCGGCCCCTTGCCCCGAAGCCCCGGCCCCTAGCCTCCAAGCCCCGGCCCCTAGCCCCGAAGCCCCGGCCCCTAGCCTCCAAGCCCCGGCCCCTAGCCTCCAAGCCCCGGCCCCTAGCCCCGAAGTTCCGGCCCCTAGCCCCGAAGCCCCGGCCCCTAGCCCCGGCCCCTAGCCCCGAAGCCCCGGCCCCTAGCCTCCGAGCCCCGGCCCCTAGCCCCGAAGCCCCGGCCCCTAGCCCCCAAGCCCCGGCCCCTAGCCCCCAAGCCCCGGCCCCTAGCCTCCAACCACGTTTATTTCCTTCTCCCCCCCCCCCCCCCCCTTTTTATTTTATTTCTTTTCCTTTTCTTTGCCGCCGCCTGCGCCCCTGGCCCCCGCCCCCCACCCCCCCACCCACCCCCCCCAACCCCCAGGGCTCCGCACCCCCGGCCGGGCGGCGACCCCGCTCCCCGAATCTCCCGGCAGGGCTGCTCCTGGCTCGGCCGAGGTCGGCTCCAAGGCCGGCTCGCCCCCGTCGTCCGGCTCGGTGGCGACGGGCTGGCGGGAGGGCCGGGGCCGCGCGGGGCCCCCCCGCTTATCCCCGGCCCGTCGCTCGTGACCGGTACCCGGCGGGTCGGGGCCGCCGCCGCCGCCGCCGCCGCCGTCTCGTCCGTCCGTCGGTCCCGTCCGTCCGCCCGTGTCCCGTTCCACGGCCCCGCCAGGCGGCTCGCCGCCGGGCTGCCTCCGCGGAGGGTCCGGCCTCCCGAGCCGCTCTCGGCCGGCGGTGGGAAGCCCCTTGCGCGTCTCCTGGAGGCCTGGAAGGAAGGGAGAAGAGCGCGGGCCGTTAGCCGGGCGGACCTGCCGCACCGCCACGTCGCTCCCCGCGGCCCGTCAATCCCGAGAAGGCCGCTCGGCGGTCCGGCGGGCCTCCGAGCGGGGTCGCTCGGCCGCCGGACAGAGGGTCCCGCCCCGGCCCGGTCGGCCGGTACTCTCCGCTCCGGGGCGCCCCGCTGGCGACGGAGCGGGCGACGGCCCTCGGTTACGAGCGCGGCCCGCCTCGCCGGAGGCCCCGAGCCGGGGCCCTGCCCGCATGGCCGCCCGAGCCGGGCCCCGGGCACCCGGCTCTCTTCGACGGGTCGAGGCGCCCGGACGCCGCCCGCCCGGGGACGGCTTCGACCGGGAGCCGAGGCGAGCCGAGCCCCACGGGGGTGGGGGCCGGGCCGCGGCGGGGCCCACGACGCAGGCTGGAAACAGAGAAATCGGCGTTAGCGAGTCTTCTTCGTTTCTTTTCCGCACACGCGCGCCAACACCACCCCACCCCCCCCCACCCGGGGCAGGCCCCGCACCCACCGACGCAACGCGCCCTTGCCCCCACCCCCCCCGAGCCGGACCCCCCCCTTGGCCCGACCCCCCTCGCCTGTGCCGCCGCACGCACAAGCGTCCGCGCGAGCGCCCACGCGCTCGGCCCCACAACTGGCCCCGCGCCCGAACCCCTGGCCCGGCGTGCCCTCGTGTGCCCACGCAGGCATTCAGGCACACGCAAAGGGGCCCCGCTGCAGCGCCCCCCCCCCCACCCCCAAGTCCCCCGGCCAAACCTCCTGACGTTGCCCGCATGCACACGCACACGCACCACACACACAAGCAACGGAACCCCCGCCCCCGCCCCCCCCCCCCGCGGCTCCCCCCCCCCACCCCCCACCGCTGCCGTCGCGGGCCCCCTACATCACCGCCCCCCCCCACCCCGCCACCCCCCCCCCCACCCCGCCGCCCCGCTTTTTTTTCGCCACGTGCTTTGCTGCGAGCCCGGACCCCGCCGCCTTCCCGCCCGCCCTGCAGAAGGGACCGGGCGGGCTTTAGGAGCCAGGCGGGAGAGGGAAGCCCCGGCGGGCGCGCCGTCTCTAACCCCGGCTAGCTGCCTCCTGTCTCGTGCCCCGGCACGGGCTCTGCTCTCCCGCCGCCACCCCACCACCCCGCCGCCTCCCACCCCACCCCCCCCCCCCCCCCCCGCCCGCCACCACCCCCCGCGTCCCAGTCCCCGACCCTCTCAGCCGGTCTGCGTTCTGTGTTTCCGCCCCGCCGCGCGCCTGCTCGCCCGCCCAACCCCGCCCGCGCCCCCCCCCCCCCCCACCGGACGAACGCGAAAGCGGGCGGGGGGGTGGGGGGTAACGAAGCAAAACAAACACGCGGGGCGTGGGGGGGGGGGGGGGGAAGCCCCTCCCAAGCGACCCCACTTCCCTGAAAACAGACACCGTGCCCTCTCTCCAGCCTACCTGCCTCTGCGCCAGGCTCCGCGCCTGCTCGCCGACCGCTCTCGCCCGCCTCTGCTCCAGCCTCCCTTCCCTGCCCCCGCCGCCGCCGCGCCTGAGCGCGGGACCGTTGGAGTGGCGGGAGCGGCGGGGCAGTTGCAGAGCAGCGGGTGGAGCGCGCCTGCGCCAGGCGCGCGGCTGTGGAGAGCCCCCCCCCACCCCAAGCCCCCGCCCCCCCCCCCACCTTCCCCCGCCCCCCCCCCCCCCCCCGCGAGGTGTGTGCGGGTGGTGTGAGGCGAGTGCAGGAGTGCGGGTGGTGCCTCTGTCGGGGTCTCTGTCTGGGACGGGTGGGGAACACGACACACACGGCGACGCGGCGTCTGCAGGATCGCAGCTCTGTGCAGTAACGGATTTGTTTTGTTTTATTAAAAAAAAAGTCCAAATAAAAGAAAACGATAGCAAGAGTTGGGGGGGGGGCGGGGGGGGGGGCGGGGGGGGGGGCGCTGAGGGGAGTGGGGATCGGGCAGGGAATTAAAAAAAAAGAAATCCCGGAGACAGGCGGATACAGGCGCCCTGTCCTGAGGTCTCCCGGCGGACGGCAAACTTGTAGCGGGCGTCCGTTCGGCTCGCTCGGGGGGCTGCTGCCTCCAGCCGCTTCCCGGCCAGCCTGGGGAGGGAAAAAGCCGGCCGGCCGGCCAGACTTGCGGCGAGATCCGCTGCAGAGCGTCTGCACAGGTGGGGGTGCGGGCGGAGCGGAGCGGAGGCCGGGTGAGCGCACGGCAGCCACCGCGGGCGGGGAAGGAACGGGGTGGGGTGTGGGGGGGGGGGGGGTGGGGGAGCCGGTCGGTCTGTGAGTGCAGGCGTGTGCACGCGTGAGTGTGGGTGGGGCCGCGCGGGTGTCAGGGGGGGCCTCAAGAAAATTAAAATCAGAAAACCAAAAAAAAAAAACAAACAAAAAACCCGCCACGGTTTAAAATTTTTTATTAATATCAGTCCCTAAAGTCCTAAAATCACAAAAGCGAAAGAGGGGAGGGGGTGAGCGGCGGCGGTGGGGCTCGGCGGCGGCTGCCAGGTCTACCCGGCTCCGCCGGGGCCACCAGGTCTACCGGCTTCCGGGGCTCGGCGGCGGCTGCCAGGTCTACCCAGCTCCGGGGCTCGGCGGCGGCTGCCAGGTCTACCCGCTTCCGGGGCTCGGCGGCGGCTGCCAGGTCTACCCGGCTCCGCCGGGGCCACCAGGTCTACCCGCTTCCGGGGCTCGGCGGCGGCTGCCAGGTCTACCCGGCTCCGCCGGGGCCACCAGGTCTACCCGCTTCCGGGGCTCGGCGGCGGCTGCCAGGTCTACCCGCTTCCGGGGCCGGGGTCGCCTGCTCTGGCCGTCGACCGCCGGGTGGCACTGCCGGAACGTTCGGCCGCTGGGGCGGCCAGGTCTACCCCGCTCCGGCGGGTCTTTGCCTCTGGCCGCGGTGGGGGGGCGCGGTAGACCTGATGTCCCCATCAGCCCCTCGGAACTGCCGAAGGGGTCGTTGTGTTTCGCTGCCTCCAGTTACGTCATGGTAAAAGTCGGCGTCGCTGTTGCGCCTCCTGCTTCCTGCATCTGCAAATTAGCGAGACTTGGAAAGCAGGACGGTGTCCTTGGTCTCATTCACAACAACTGGTATCATCAGGGTGTTTATGAACATTCTTCAACATGTCATTTAAAGTTAACAGTCTCTCATTTTTAATGAATTAGACAAAATCATACCAAAATAATGAAATCTATCAAAGGAATTTTAGTACTAATATTAATAATACTTTTTGTTTTACTGATTATGGAGATTAGTTATAAGTAAATGAGACTTATTAAAAAAAAATAAGTCTCAAAGAGGGGAAATGTTACATGACATAAATGTTGAAAATTAAATATCAGTATGAGGTGATTCTTGCTAAATGTAGAACCGTAGTCACATAGGTTAAATTTTATATGAAATCTATTTGTCCTTAGAGGGAATGGGACCTCAGAGATACTATAATACCCATTTGTTAGAAGTTAGCCTAGCATATCGTTAATACAATGGTAAGTCCCAAACACCCCAAACACCACCTGTAGAAATAGGCCCTGAGCCATCACTTTGGAGCCAGGAAAATCAAGGAGCAACGCAACCTGTTCTCAAGACCAGAGATGGAGATTTCAAGGAGGAGTTTGACCAGCAAATTCGAGGAGGGGGCGTTCTGACAACCACCAAGACCACCAAAAGACCCTCGACTCAAAAGACTGAGCATGCGCAAGTGGGTGGGGAATATTATAATGATTTCTTGGGAAGTTGATGTTTATGTATAATATTTCTCAGAAATTTAGTGAATATGTATAATTAATGTGTATTTAACCTGTGCTGTTGATCGAACAGGGGTTCACACTGGGTGGAGTGATCCCCCATGCGCCCAGCGCTGCAATAAAGAAGTGCCTGCTTCTTACCTTCTCCTTGCTGTTAAGGAGTTTTATTCCAGATTTCGGTAACAACAGGGGCATCATATCCCCAGGATCTAGCCCAACAACCACGTCCCACCCAGCCCTGAGGAGTTTCTGTCCCTGCTTCTTCTCACATAAATGCTGCTGTGTGTCACTAAGAACTGTACAAAGCTGAAGGAAGGTAAAGTCAAATATCTAGAGGTCAGGGACCTGAGAAACCTCCCTGTCCTACTGCCGCACCTTCCTAATTTCCTCAATCTGCTTGTGGCTTCTTCTCTGCTCTTCCTTCTCCTTAGCCACCTCTGGTTCTGCATCTTCTCTGAGGGCTTCCCTGGGCAGAAAAGGGGAAAAGACATTTGGCCCCACACCATCATGCTAATGCTTCGAGACAGCCTTGGATCTGGGATGCCAGCCCAGACAGCATGGTTCGGCACAGCACATTTCGCTCTCCCTTCCTCTTGGCAGTTTAGTCCCAGGCCAGGAGGTCCCCACAGATGCATAAAGGAACAATGCAGGCCCCCCAACCATGGCCAGCTCAAATCCCAGCCTCATTTCCAGTTGTAAGTCCTCCTCATGCACCACAATGTCCGTGGCACAGAGGACAGCGGCCAGCATGGGCAAGTCCTGTTCTGCCGCAGGTTCGCTGTGGTGCAGGCAGCTGCTGGTGAGGCACTGTGGCACTGCAGGCACATTAGATATAAGGAAAGGTTTCTCACAAGGACTGGAGAACAGCTATCCTGAGTTTCCTTCAGGTTTCCCAGCAGGTCGAGACATCCTCAGGGGATCAGACAAATCACACCTGGCTGGAGCAGCACATGGACAATTGGTGGGAAGAGTAAGGGAGAAAGCCCAGGCAGCCAATCAGAGGCAGCATCACCTCAGAGGAGGAGATTGACAGCCCTCCTGGCCTATGCCAGTGAAGACCAAGGTGAGAAGAAAGTGGGCTCTGCCGGTGGCCATGCCAAACTTTGACATGGCACACATGGGGCCTGCCCCGAGGCCGAGGAGCTCCCGACACAGGACTGGGAACCCTCTTCCCTGCTTCCACCCCATTCTCCTCCCTTTCGTCCCCGATCTGGCCATCCGCATGTACTCCATTATCGTGAGACCCCACCTGCAGCACTGCATCCAGCTCTGGAGCCTCCAACATCAGAAGGACATGGACCTGTTGGAGAGAGTCCAGAGGAGGCCTGGAAGATGATCAGAGGGCTGGAGCACCTCTCCTATGAGGACAGGGCTGAGAGAGCTGGGGCTGTTCAGCCTGGAGAAGAGAAGGCTCTGGGGAGACCTTAGAGTGGCCTTCCAGTACCTAAATGGAGCCTACAGGAAAGATGGGAGAAACTCTTTAGCAGGGTCTGTTGCAATAGGACGAGGGGTAATGGTTTCAAAATAGATGGAAGCAGATTCAGAGTGAACATCAGGAAAAAGACTTTCATGCTGACCGTGGTGGAACACTGGCACAGGTTGCCCAGAGAGGTGGTGGATGCCCCATCCCTGGAAACATTCCAGGCCAGGTTGGATGAGGCTCTGAGCAACCTGATCCGGTTAGAGATGCCCCTGCTCATTGCACGGAGCCTGGACTAGATGGCCTTGAAAGATCCCTTCCAACCCTAACAATTCTATGATTCTACGTTTTTTATTGTGCAAAGTCTCAGTTTTAGTTCCTAAAGTCTCCTTTTTAGAGTCCAAAGCTGCGTCTAGAGTGTCCAAAGCCTCATGTTCAGGCTCCAAAGCATCATTTATAGGATCCAGACAGTTGGTTTTAGGGTCCAAATTGTATCTTGAGAGTCCAAACTCTCCTTTTTATGATCCAAATGCCTCCTTTCAGACCAAAAGCTTCAATTTAGGTGCCATGCTTTGATTCCAGGGTTGAAGGCCCCACTTCTGCAGTGCACACTCTCAACATTAAGTTCCAGGACCTCATGTGTAAGTTCCAAAGCCTACTTTGAAGTTTCAAAGATTCACCTTAAGGGCCCAGAGCATCCTATCTAATGTGTAAAGTCTTATTTTGAAGGTCCAAAGCCTTATTTATAGGGTCCAGACGCTCACTTTTGGGCCCAAAGCCTCATTTTTAGCTTCCAAAGCTTCCTTTTCAGGGAACAAAGCCCCATTTTAAGGTCTCAGTTTTCAATCTGGAGGGCCCAAAGCCCATTCTGAGCTTCCAAAGACCCAATTTTTAAAGGGCAAAGCCTTAGGGTTTTGTACCAGAGCAACAGTTGAGAGTACAAACCCTATTTTTGTGGTTCAAAGCCTCATTTTCACTTTCAAAGCCTCATTTTTAGGGCCCAAAGCTGTATTTGCAAGGCCCAAACCCTCATTTTGAGGGTCCAAGGCTTTTACAGCTCTAAACCCACATTAGAGTGCCCAAATCTTTATACACTGGACAGGGGTTGCCCGGGCAACGGATCACTGCGGGGGCCCTTTGTGACCTCACTTTGTGACAGCCCGCAGTGCTGCATATACCCAGCGTGGGCCCCCCCACACAGTGTCCGGCAGGACAGCAACGGGACAGGGCAGGAGCGTGGGTCTGGCAAGGAGCCCCTGAGCGCAGACCACGCCTTTCCCCACTGCCCCCAGCAGCCCCGCGGCACTGAGACATTTACCCGAGGCTTCCCCAACCCTTTCCTCCATCCCACAAGATGGAAAGGAGACCCCCCAGCCATCCCAGGGTGGCCTGGGAGGAGGTGAAGGCTCCCAAAAAGAGCAGCAGGATCCAGCCACTAAAACACGGTGAGTGAGTGGCCTCCAGGCTGGCAGCAGGACACGGACCTTTCCAGCCCATCTGCAAGCGAGTTACTCAGCCCTGATCTTGGGGTTCTCCCTGATGTGTCATGCTGCAGCCTCGCAGCACTTTTGCTGAGCACCCTCAAGGCTGGACACCCTCGGGGAGACTGTGCCAGGGGAGCACGCACAGGGCTGGGCGAAGAGCAGAACTCCTTTTTCGGCTCTCTCCTGCCCTGGGGACCTCTCTACAGCCCTCCCTGCTCTCCTCCAGCTCTAGATGGCAGCTGGTTAGCTGTCTACGAAGAGGAAGAGAAAAGCGTGCGCTGCATCCAGGCTTTTCTCAAGAGCACCAACAAGGTAACTGCAGTCATTGCCCTGGCAGCTGTGCCTGCATCTCCTGATGGCCCCCCAGCTCTGCTGCCTGCTGCCAGTGCTCTGGTTGTGCTGGCCATGTGCCTCCCTCTCTCACGCTGCCCCTTGCCTCCCTGTGCCTGGTTTGCAGGATGAGATCCAGAAGATGCGTTTTCTCAATAGAATCCGCAGGCTGTGCAGAGCTGCCAGACACAAGGGCTTGTGGCAGGGCCTGGATGTCTTCTGCCACAGATTGGAGCTGACAGAGACTATCAGGGTGAGGAGACACCCAGCAGGTCTGGGGAAGGAGGCAGGGCCCTCGGGCAGCGGCACACTGTGACAGCAGTGCTGGAGTTGGGAGGGGGCGAAGGCGAGCGTGTGTGGGTCCCAAGCTGTCCCCGAGGGGACTTGAATGCTACTGAGTTCAGGGACTTGGGGCACTGCCAGTGGATGTCCCAGCACCCGGGGCATAAGGGGGGCATTCTGTGGGCCGGCACTGGGGTGGGGGGCAGAGGGGCTCTGCCAGCCCTGCCGAGCAGTGCCAACGCTCCTGGCACGAGGTGCTGCTGGCTGACAGCTCCCATCCCGCTTGTGCTCTGCAGGCACTGCTGCAAGAGGAGCCCAAGGACCACCTGCGCACGGCGGTGCGACAGCAAGCCATGCTGGCCATCGCTGCCTTGAGGTACCTGCCCAGCCCCTGCTTTTGACTCTGTCCCCAGAAGTGCCTGGAGGCACAGCTCCCAGCGCCTGTGTCCCACTGGCCCCTCTCTCTCTTTGCAGCACGGTGGGGACGGTGCTGGAGGGCAAAAAGCAGTCCCTCTTAGATGTCTGCTTCACCAGTGTCTTTGAGCTTCCTCCAAAGGAGGAGATGCAGGGCCTGGACATTTCCCGCTACCACGAGGTGAGCACTGGGGAGCTACAGGAGCTCTGGGGTCCCCTGGGGCCACCTGCCCACCCTGTGCCAAGAGACAACCGGACGTGCAAGGCTGGGCAGGCCCCTGCCTTTGCTTTCCCAGTCTCATCCTTCTCCCCTGTTCCCGTGGGCCTGGCCACGTGCAGTGCTGCAGGCTGCGCTGCCCACAGCAGCTTCTCTGCCCTGAGGCCTCTCCCGGGCACCGCGAGGCAGCGCGGGTGTCCTCCCCTTGCACAGGGAGTTCAGATCCATCTCCTGGGTGCGAGAGGGGTTGCTGAAAGACTGCCACCCGCCTTTGTCCTCCCTGCAGACCCTGCATGCCATGGACATGATGCTGCAGACGTTTATACTCAGCTCTCCCGCCTCCAGCCTCAGCGAGGAGCTGGAGAACATCTTGCAGGTCTGGCACGGGCACAGCGCGGGGTTGGCAGGGGCTGTTCTTCAAGGCTTTGCTCAAGCTCACAGGAAGCCTGGAGCGACTGCACGAGTCCAGCCAGGAGATAAGCAGCGCTGCTTCTGCTGGCATGGGCGGCAGCTCCCAGGGCACACCAGCAGCTTCTCTCCTCCCAGATGCTGCTGACCTCCACCAAGTCCACGATTGCAGCGGTACGCGAGAGGGCCGTGGGGAGGATTGCGATGCTGAGCTATTTGCTGGCCAGCTATTTCTCAGTGAAGGTAAGAGCCAGGGCCCTTCCAGCAAGCCGTCTCGCCTTCCCCGCACACCAGAGCAGCCTGCAGCAAGTCGGGGCACAGGCTAGGGCACTCGGCAAGGCTCTGCCCTGAAGCAGGCCTCTTGGTCCCTCCTTCCCCCATGGTCTCCCCTCAGCCCTTCTGATGTTCTGCCTCCCTTGCCCAGGGCTGCTATCACTTTGGAACAGAGGAGGACAGCCCTGACTGCTACGGAGACATCCATATCCCGATCCTGGGACAGCTGCTGGGACGTCTCATCCTTCTCAGCTCTTGCAAGGACAAAGACACCAGCTGTGCGGCTCTGGATGCTCTTCACCACCTCTTCAGTTTCATCCTGCAGCAAAGACGTAAGAGAAGCTGTAGCAGGCTGTGTCCCTCCACTTGCGCACACCTTTTCACACCTCTGCTTGTTTTCCTGAGCATTGCGATGGACTGTTCTTGTGCTTGCTGGAGGCTGTCCATGAATGTCAGCCAGCTTCCCTGACCTCCATGGCCCTTGGCAGCTGCTTTCTGTACAATCCCAACTCTATCATCTCTATCATTCTGCTGCAGAAGCTCAATGCTCACCTGAAGTACAGGATCTGTTCTCTGCTGCTCTCCTTAACCACTCCTCTCAGGATCTCAGACCTGGCTGTTTTGTGAGCCCTGCAGCCGTGTCCCAAAACGATTTTATCAGTGAAGAGCAGATCCAGCCAGGCATCAGGCCGGCTTGTCCCTCCAGTACCTGTAGCAAGAAGCTGTCCCTTCTCCTAATCCTTCCTCTTCATTCCTGAGGAATGTTCCCATCTTATTCCCATCACCCGTCACCCTTTGCTTTACACCCCTGCCCACCTCCTCCTCCTCTGACTGTGGGTCGTCACCTCCCTCCTCACTCACTCCTACTTCCATGCTCTCTTCATTGTTTAGGAAGCGTCTTAGCAAAATGCTGTGTCTTACCGACTCTTCTGTGTTTCCTCCATTTAGGCAATGTACTGCCAGAGGACCATCCAGAGTACCCAGAGTTACAATGGAGATGGGATTCCGAGAGCAGCTCGTCGCTCGCTTCGCTCCATAGCAACAACATGATGATGGTAATGAGCTCCCCCCTTGCTGGGACTCTGGTCCGTGGCATTGGCAGGAGGCTTGTGTGAGCAAAGGGACCCAGAATCAGTGGGGCTCAGCCAAGCAGCACCACCAGGTCATTCGGTGTGATTCATCTTGCCTGCTTTTCTTCCCCCTAGATGTTTGGAAAATGCCTCGAGCCTTCTGAGAGAACAGATGTCATCCTCACGGCCATCGAGGCCATGACAGACAACAGCATTTGTGACAAGGAGCAGGCCAGCGGCATGCTGGACGAGGCCATGAAAAATCCTTATTCCTGGCTGACAGACGTAAGCGGCCTGTGGCTGGATTGCCCGGCCCATGAGCCCTTTCAGGGCTTGCTCCTCCCTCCCTCCTTCCTTTCCTCCCTCACCCACCCCTCAACCCCTCCCTCCCACTCCCCAGTGTGTCCAGCACCTGCAGCTTTCCTAAGCCTAAAGAGAGGGACGGGAAGGGCAGCAGTTTCAGTGGCAGCAGCTGTGGAAACGGCTGTGCTCCAGTGGCAGCACCATCCTCACCTGTGTCCCCTCCAGGTGCCAAAGATCATAACTGGCATCCATGGAAACCTGGATGGCATCCGCGTGACACCAGCCCGGCAGAGCCTGGATGCACTCCTTCTCTTCCTGGCCAAGTGGTGCCCCAGGGAAGCGGTCAGGAGCTTGTTGAAGTTTTATCCACCAGCTGACAGGTATTGGCCCAGATACCCTTGAGGGCTTGTTCCCTGTGGGGAGAGGGGTGCGGAGACTCCAGCTGCCAGACCCTTGGGAAACTGCAGGACATCTTTGAGGAGCTGGGCCCTCCTTCCTGCCATGCTTCCCAGCACCAGTGGGTTGGCCAGGTCCGCAGCAGTCAAAGCTGGTCAAGCCAGCCCACAGCCCTACCACCACGCTCCTCCCTGCCCTCCAGGGAACACCACCTCGGCTCTCTCCTGCCTGCGTGGGCAGGGTCCCTGGGCACCCTAAGCAAGGGGGTGGGCAGGGCCAGGGCTGCAGGACAGTCTGGGTCTGGTGGGGCTGGCCCTGGCCCAGCCCGGTGGTCAAGGTAACCCTGCTGACCGAACGCTCTGGCTTGCAGCGCTGCCCTGGCCATGTGGGAGGTGATCTTCTCCCTGCCCCAGCCTTTGGAGAAAGTCTTGAGGGAGCTGCGCAGCGAAATCTGGAAGCAGTTAGTGTACAAGGTGTTCCATACCATCACAGACAACATCTGCATCCTCCAGCTGGCTGTGAGTGACCGGAGCAGGCCTTGGTCACCTGCAGCACTGTGCCTGCCCTCTCCCCTCCTATCTGCCCCCAGATGCTGTTCAGTTGCTCCTCAGAGGTGTGTGGGCTGGTGATGATTAGAGGACAGGAGGAGCCATCACAGACACTGTGCTGTGTGCGGCGAGGTGTAGGGCACTGGGGGATCCAAGAGACCCTGCACAGGCAGAGCTGTCCCCAGGATGGGCTGTCTGGCCCCAGTGCCCTTGCCCTGAGCTGCCAGTGGGATCCAGGAGCGCTGGGTGCGGGGAGCCCTGCAGGCTCTGCCAGTCTTTCACTGCCCTCTTCGTTGCAGCTGCTGGCTGCCAGCGACGTTGGGTCAGAGGATTTTGCCACCGTGTACAATGACTGGAGGTCTCTGCAGCACCCAAGCCTGGAGGTGCTCTCGCTGATGCTCCGAGGCCTCGTCACGCTGTCGCAGAGACCTGAGCTGGTGAGTGGGGCAGAGTTGAGTGCAGCCAAGTTGGCAGCCTGGGGCTGCTGGGGCAGTGGGTGATGTGGTGGCTTGGCCTTGGCTGGGAGTCAGGAGGTGGGGTGACGGCTCCAAACACCTTCCCTTCATGGAGGGGCCTGCTGCCTTCCTGGGGAGCTCTCCAGGCACAGAGGGTTACCAACCCATCGGCCCTTCACGCTGGTCAGAAAAGGGGATGGCTGAGCAGGGGGAGTCTTTGCTCTCCTACCATCTCTTCCCTCCCCCTGCTCTCCTTGCACCCCCGTCCGTGTGTCCGTGGCCACTGCCAGCCAGGAGGCTGCTGCAGCAATTCCCATGCTGGCTGCCAGGAAGCCGGACGGGAGGCTGGTGCTCAGTGACCAGAGCATTTTGGCCAGGGTGGTCTTTCACTGCTTCACAAAAAGGAAATGGTGTGTTTCATACAGGCAAGAAAAATGCAGGTCCTGCTGGAAGACCTCCTGGAGACCCTGCAGCATGCCAATGAAGATATCCAGATGAAGGCCCTGCTTGTCTTCAGAAACATGCTGGGTTGTATGAAGAAGAAGAAGGCCAGCCCCATCGCTCTGCAGCTGGCAGAGAAGCTCCTGCCACTCTTCAACAATGTAAGGCTGCTGCAGGAGCCTGAGCCAAGGCAATGGACATGCTGCAAGGACAGGTGCCGGTCAGCCCAGCCCTGTGGTCAGCGGTTGGGCAGGGCTGCTCCCCTCCTCACTCCCCTGGGCTCTGCAGCCCAGCACGGCTTCTCCCTGGCAGGCTGATGCCTCTGGGTGACCCGAGAGCCTATGCTGGGGCCCAGCTCGGCCCCTGTGCACAGCACCAGCAGCCCAAGAGCTGCTCTCAGAGCTTTGACGGCCTCCTCAGCTGCAGCACCAGGCAGGACTGGCCGTTGTCCCCAGGCGCCATGGCGGGGGCTGAGGCTGAGGCTGAGCTGTGTGCGCCGGAGGGATTTTCACCGGCCAGCCTGGTCTTCTCTTCAGCCTGTCGCTGGGGAGCTCTGCACTGGCACTGCCGGTATGGCTGATGGTGGATGCTGGGTGGCAAGGGGAGCACGTGGAGCATTGGCACCACCTGATGGAAACCTCTTTTGTGGCCTCTCTCAGGCCCAGGGCTATTCAGCTGCAGCTGCAGATCTGGCCCCTGTGTTCAGAACCTGACCCTGGGGCATCTCCCCCCACATCAGCCACGCTAACGCCCTTGTTCAGCATGGGCAGGGAGCGGCTGTTGCTGAAGTCCCCCTGTCCTCCTCCCTACCAGGAGTCCAGCCAGGTGCGGGAGCTCTCCATCAGCCTCTTCAGAGACGTGCTGAAGACTGTGGTGGGGAGAAACCGGACAAAGATGAAGAAGGCAGTGCAGAGGGTCCTGCTCCCGCTCTTCCTCCGGATGAACGACGAGATCAGGAGCGTGGCCAAGGTGCAGTGACTGGCGACCAGTGTCGTGGGGAGGGGAGTGCTGACACCATGGGCTCTTTTGCCTTCTCTGAGCCTCTGCTTCTCTTCAGGCCTCCAGGGAAGCCCTCCTAGTTGCTGCGGAGCTCCTGGGGCAGAAAGAGCTCAAGGACCTCACCCAGACAGAGCAGACATGGAGGACTGGAGTGTGCTTGGTGAGAACAACCCCAAATCTTAGGATCCAGGCTGGACGAGGGCTGCCTTGTGTGCCTGGGGCTGTGGGCTGTGCAGCTCTGCCTTCCCTGCTCTGCTCCAGCCCGGAGCCCAACGTCTGGAGCTGCATCTTCCTTCCCTGCCTTCAAGCACAGAGCCCCCTGGGGCTCTTCTTCAGGCCCCTCTCCCCTGCTCGCTGCCCCCTGGGTGCTGAAGTCTCCTCCCTGCCCATCCAGTGACCTGGCAGCAGGACAGAGGGATCTCAGTACCTCCAGGCTCCCTCTGCCTCTGGCTCTCTCTGAACCCCAGCCCCACAGGGCTGCTGGCTGGAGATGGGAAATGCCGGGAGGGAAGGGGAGTGTTGGTAGGAAGGGCTGCTCCAGCCGGCTGGGGAGGGTTGGTACCAGCCCCGTGCCCTTGTGCTCTCTCCAGCTGGCGCACAACAGGAGCAGGGTGGAAGAGTACCTGCAGCAGTGCCTACCGTACTTGGAGGACTCTCAGGCCACCATGCGAGAGGCAACCATCAGGTTCATCGGTGAGCCACAGCCCCTGGGGACCCTCTTCTGAAAGCCTGGCCCCAATCCCCGCTGTTGCACTGGCAACAAGGGGCAGCCCGTGGCTACCAGAGCCCTGAGGAGGGCCCAGCCACCATGCAGCTGGGCTCACTGGGAGCCTTGCTCGGTTCCACCACCCTCAGGGAGTGTCCTTCCCTGGGGTCAGCCCTGCTGAGGGGGAGGAGGGTGGGCAGCCACCTGGCAAAGTGAAGTTCTGACAAGAGATCTGTGCCTAGGGCTTGCTGCACGGCATCTGCGGGACCAAAGCTCAGAGAAGCTCTGCGATATCTGCAACGGTGAGGATGGGCGGTACTGTGCTGGCTGGGGCTGGTGGGGAAGGGGACAGAGCCTGGGCAGAGTGCTGGCACACCTGGAACTGCTGCAGGAAAACATGTCAGGGGCAGAAGAACATGTCAGGGGGACACGGGGCATTCGTCTCACCTCCTCTACTGGCCAGGGAATGAGATGGTTGGGCTGGCATGGTCTGGAGGAGACTCCTGGGGGTCTCTGCAGGCAGTGGGGGTTCACCTGTGCTCTGCTTCCTTCTCTTGCAGCTCTCCTGCCCTTGAGGAATGACCCTGAACCCTCGGTCACCTTCCTGGCAGCTCAGACCATCTTCATCCTGAACGACGAGATGTCAACATCAAGATGGATGCCAACATCAAGACGGAGCCTGCGGTCACTGTGCTGCTGGTGCTGCTGAGCCTTTGAGAGATTAAATTCTCCTCTCAAAAGTGGCTGTGTTAAAATACCTTTTTAAAAAATAAATCTGCAACAACAAGCTCAGTCCCATGCAATCCTTTGCCACAGGGCCCACCTTGAGGGTGCTGAGCAGACAGTGTCACTGCTGGCCTCTGCCGCTGCCTCAGGACTGACGTATCACCCAGACCCAGGGTGTCCTTGGAACAAAGCCCCAGCTGCCCCGCTAGACCACAAAACCCGGAGGGGAGGAGGAGAGAAGCTGTACCCCAAGCTTCCCCTCCTGAGACACCTCAGGGCACGAAAAGGCACCCATGTCTGCCAAGCTGGCAAGTCGTCCCATGTCCCACCATCAAAACCCTTTGCTGTACTGGGGAGCTGTGCTGGTTTGGGCTGGGATAGAGCTAATTTCCTTCACAGTACCTGGTGTGGGGCTATGTTTGTATTCCACACCATTTCTGTCAGGCTCAGGTCCCTCACTATCCAATCCATCCTCATGAGCCACCACTGCCCTTCCCATCCTTTGCCACAACACACGGGTGGCATTCCCACCTCTGCCCAGTGTCCCTGAAATGCCCACAAAACATCCCGTGAGTCCCTTTGCTCCCTGACTTTGGGCTCCATCTGTTCTGGTGGTCAGTGAGGACAGCAGATGGGTGCATCATGTGGAGTCATGGGGCACCAAAGCCAGCTCAGCGCGGAACCAAGAGGTGCCCCTGGCTTTCTGGGTCCAAAGCGCCATTTGCAGCATCCAGCCCACCCTTCAGCACCCAAAGCCCTGTTTTTAGGCCCCAAATCCTCATTGTAAAGGCCCCCACCAGGCTGTCAGGACCCACAGCTTTCTCTTAAGCCCCAAATTCCACCCTGAGGGGCTACACCTGGGAGGCAGAGCTCGTTGCCTGGCAACGTCTGCCCAGCAGTCAGGGGGGCGTCAGTGGACCCAGGACAGCCAATGGCATTTGAGGAGGCGGGGGCAAGGCACGTGATTGAATGAACTAGGCAGACAATCCGAGGAAACAGTACCACGGGGCAGGGCGGGAACTACACCCAGGTAGAGTGACAGCCCAGGCCACCAATCAGACGTGATCACCTCTAGTGAAGGGCAGGCTCAGCAGCCTGGGGGCCAATCAGAGGCGGCGTCCCCTCAGAGGAGGAGACCGACAGCTCTCGGTCGCCATCGTGTGCAGAGCTGGGCTGGGGGCGGAGGCGTTACACGCGCTGTGGCGCTGCGGTCTGCGTGGGACTGAGCCGATTCCCCTTCCAGCCGCAGGACAGAGACCCCGGGTGAGGTGCCTCAGTTGGCTCTGCTGAATCCATTCCCTCGGCAGGGGAGAAGAGATCCCTGCTGGTAACTCTCTGTTTGCCCTGTCTAGCGATGGGACAAGGGAGAGTGATCAGAGGCCCAGGTCTGACTCTGGTGAGAGAAATGCTGCTCCTGGAAGTGTCCCTCCCCAGCTGAGGGAGCAAAACAACAGAGCTGGCTTCAGGCTGTTTGCCAGCAGGTTCCCCTGCAGCCCCGGGGACAGCTGGAGGGAGCCCCGAGGGGACAGAGAAAGTGCCGCCTTGGGCTGGGCCTCTGCTGCTGAGCTGGGCCGGGCTCCTGGCATGGAGGGAGAGCCAGAAGTGCAAGCGGGCAGTGCTGCAGAGAGACAGCTCTGCTCAGGTGCAGAGCTAGGGGCACTGCCTGCAGGCGCTGAGAGGAGCTTAAAGGCAGTTGGAGTGGGAGGATGCTGAGAGCTCACTGGAGGATAAATCTTCACAGCCCTCTACATGGTAAGTCTCCGGCTGCAGCATAATCCAGCTTCAGCTCTTGGAGAGATCTAACACTGGTACATCTGACATCTTACAGGATCTGTCAGGAGAACTCTCTTAGCTTCTCTAAAGTAGAAGAGGAGGATGTGCTCCAGAGCAGGGCCTTCCAGCTGCAGCATTACAGAGACAGGGCATGATGGCTGCTTTCTCCTGGGGATGGCTGCAGGGATGTGAATTTGGATGTGCAGCCAGGGGTGCCCAGGGCTGTCCTGCAGAGCAGGGTTCCTGCACCCCCAGGGGCTGTGTGCTGGGGCAGAGACTCTGCTGCCTGCCAGGCTCAGCACTCAGCCTGCCCGGGGAGCTCCCAGCGCTGCTGTGGGGAGAAGCTGTGGGTGGAAGAAAGGACCCGTGGCCAGATAGGACAGGGTGCTTCTGCTGTAGAGAGAGTTGTGCGTGGGTCATGTCTGCTCACAGCTCCAAATCACCACTTGGAAGCTTCTAAGGAAATGTTTCAAGAAGAAGATCAAGACAGGGTTTACTATGAAGAAAAAGAGATTTCCCAAGTGTGTGTTTTCAGTTCCCTACTCTGAGGGTAGGGGAAAGTGAGGGGGATGGGGTGAGAGAGAAATACAAAAGGACCTTTCAAGTTTGAACATGTTGTTGTGAGAGAAGGGGTTAAAGAAACTTTAATAGATATGGCATTTATTGATTATTGCTGTGCATACTAATACATATGATGCTTTATGCTTTACTAACTAGCTATTGTAAAAACCATCCGAGGAGGGGAAGTCTTGCATTCCTCACAAGGACAGTTCCTGATAAGAACCGAGGGGCCTTGCTTTGTGCTTTGAACTCTTTATCTGAAGCAAGAAGTCCTGCACCTCCTCACATGGACAGTTCCTGATAAGAACTAAGGGGCCTCCTTCAAGAACCAGCTAAAACCGACCAAATGACTCCTTGGAACTAATTTTAATACCCAATGACTCCTTGGAACTAATTTTAATACGAAGCGGGGATAGCTCATGCATATGTATAGGCGTGTTTTTTTGAAACTTCATGTATATGTAACACTTGGTTGTATAAGTCCAAAGTGAGTTGCCGCGTCAGGTGCGCATGGTTTTGGTGGGACTACCCCCCGTGCTGCCCGGCGCCGAAGGACTACCCCCTGTGCTGCCCGGCGCCGAATAAATGTACCTACTTTACAATCTTACAGATTGTGGAGTCTGTTTTCCGCACGTCAGTTGATACTCCTAAGCTGTAACTTTGAGTGGTCAGTACTTTTGCTAATAACCTCCTCAAGTGCCTTCAGCCACTCCTCTACTTATGAAAAGCACCAGTATCGCCTTTGCTGGACACATCAGGCTTAGTCTGACGTGTTCTTTTTGATACCTGCAAACAGGGTTTGTCTAGGTCAAGGGGAGTGCACAGTAGATGTGATGAGTTCCATGAGCACTGACAGGGAAAAGACATGGCACACCTCCCGGGGGAAAATCTCCAGGCAGCAGGGCTATGATTAGCGAATGAAAGGAAACTAAAACCAGAAATGTTGTGGGAGGGAGAATTCAGAAAACTCTGTACGATCCCCTGCAATCCAGCAAGCTCCTTGCCTTCTCTCCCACCCAGCAAAGCCTCTGCGCTCAGGGCTGGGGGGTCCAAGGTGTGAACCCCCTCCTCTGCAGCCAGAGCTCCAGCAGAGCCGTGGTGCAGCTCTCCAGCCGCGTGTCCATGTCCCTCTGCAGAGCACAGGAGCTGAGAGCAGCTGCCCGGCAATGCTGGTGCCTGGGAGGGGGCGTGCACAGCTGGGTGAGGGTAACGCTGTCCTGAGTGCCCGCCTGCTTCTGCCCTGTCCTCTCTCAGCCAGACCCTCGCTCTGTATTTTCCTTTGTTTCTCCTCTTGTATGTTATTGTTGCCTTGTTCATGCTGTCGGGCTCTCTGGGGGTGGGAGTTGCAGCTGAAGAGTCACACACTGATCTTGTGTGTCGTCCCATGCAGGTGTGTCCATGGGAACAGCTTTCCTCTGACCTCTGTGGTTGTGGTCAATGCTGTCTGTGGGGATGGGAAATCAGTCGATTTTCCCTTACGGAAATGCCATCCTTAGGACATGTGACTGTCTCCTCAGAGTGGCCTTCCAAGTTGTCAGCTGCCCTGCAGGGTGCAAATCTGTCCCACAGCAGCTTTGTTTTATCTGAACGCCCCATGGAGAAGTGCAGAGATGCTCTGACCAAGGAAATGCTGTTGGGTAGGTGAAATGACCCGTTTGTGACCCCGGCTAGAAGTGGGGTGCTGAGACCTTGGGAAAGGGTGAGACATTTTGTGGTCTGCAGACCTCTCTGCTCTCAGCAGTGTATGGTGGCTTTTCAGTGTGATCACCCTCCATCTCTGAAAGGTGCAAGCCCAGGGAAACTAGGAACTAAATGGAGGGACAGACCAGCTCCCCTGACTCTGCACTAAGCCACAGTCAATCCTCTCACCCCACAGGACTCATTCTCCCAGAGTGCAGCAGTGTCATAGTTCAGCCCCGATCGGGACCAGACTACGCAATCTCTCTCTCGCTCCCCCCACCCCCCGAGAGAACAGGGGGAGATGATATAAGGAAAAAAGGCTCGAGGTCTGAGATAAGGATGGGGATAAATCCTTAAAGTTACCGTCACGGGCAAAACAGACTTGACTTGGGGAAAACTATTCATTTATTGCTAAAACTAGCAGGAGAATGAGACAGGGAACAAGATAACCTCCCCCCACCCCTCCCTCTTTCCGGGCTTAATATTATCTCTACTACCTTCCCCGCCCCCCACCCCAAGCGGCACAGGGGGGAATGGGGGTTGTGGTCACTTCATCACACATTATTTCATGCCTCTGCTTCATCGCTGGGGGAAGAACTCCTCACATTCCTCCCCTGCTCCAGTGCGGGGTCACTCCCATGGGCCACAGTCCTTTGTGGAACTGCCCCGGCGTGGGTCATCTCTTCCACGGGGTGCAATCCCTCCAGAACGGCTGTCCCAGCGGGCCCTCCACGGGCCACAGCCAAGGCGTCCTTCAGGCCTCCACCTGTTCCACAGGCTGCAGGTGAATCTCTGCCCCTCCGTGGACCTCCATGGGCTGCAGGGGGACAACCTGCTCCACCATGGTCGTCACCACAGGCTGCAGGGGAATCTTGGCCAGGAGCAGCATTACTGCTCTACCTCCTCCTTCACTGACCTTGATGTCTGCAGCCGTTCCTCACAACAGGCTGGCAGATGCCTCTCAGGATCCTTTTTACATCTCATTCACTTCTCATCTCCTCTCCACTTCTTGCAGCCAGGCCGGGCCGAGTCGGGCCCAGTCAGCTGCCCGGTGGGAGGCCAGAGGGTGAGGCCTGCAAGGCCCACAAGGCTCGCGCCTCCCCCTCTCTGCCCCCCGCTCAGCTGCTTCACATCTTCTCTTTTTTTTTTTTTCCTGTTTTCCCCTTCTTAAATACATTATGGCAGAGGCGTTATCATGGGACATTCTGCTACCAATCGGCTCGGCCTTGGCCAGCAGCAGGTCTGCCCGAGGCCCGGCCGAGTCCACTGGACAAAGGGGAGCGACTTCCAGCAGTTTCCTACAGAAGCTACCACCTTAGGCCCCCCCTCACTAACAAAACCAGGACAAGCAGAAATGCTGCGAGTTCCTGACATCCAAGAAAAGTCCCCAGGTAAGATGGGGGGAAGCTGTAAAAAGCCTTAAAACTCTGAAACTGCCTTTACTGAAACTTTACAGTTACTGCCTTTACTGTTCCTCAGTACCGAGAGTGCCGATGCTGACAGGACCTTCTGTGCTAGGAGTTTCATCTGAAATAATCGAATACCAGGACGAGGCCCTTCCCCCACCATTCCCATGAACCCACTGCTGCGGAGCAGGGCTGATTTGTCAAGAGCCCATGGGTGAGGCCCCACTCCTCACTGCACACTTAGCAGGCATTAACCAGAGATGCACTCACAGAGCTGAGGAAAGGTCTCTTAGAAAAGGAAAAGTGTGTCTGTGTGTGACAGGGGGAGAGTCTATGAGAAATTACTTTGATTTTCCTCAGAGACATCTATGCTAACTTGTCCTTGTCTTTTTCTCGTATGAGAGTGACTGTGCTCAGAGGCAGCCAATGTCCAACAGCAGCTCCATCACCCAGTTCCTCCTCCTGGCACTCACAGGCACACGGGAGCTGCAGCTCTTGCACTTCTGGCTCTTCCTGGGCATCTGCCTGGCTGCCCTCCTGGGCAACGGCCTCATCATCATGGCCATAGCCTGTGACTACCATCTCCACACCCCCATGTACTTCTTCCTCCTCAATCTCTCCCTCATTGACCTGTACTTTATCTCAACCACTGTCCCTAAAGCCATGGCCAATTCCCTCTGGGATACCAGGGACATCTCCTACTTGGGATGTTGTGCCCAAGTCTTTCAGTTTGTCTTCTTCATTTCAGCAGAGTTTTATCTTCTCACACTCATGGCCTATGACCGCTACGTTGCCATCTGCAAACCCCTGCACTATGGGACCCTCCTGGGCAGCAGAGCTTGTGTTCACATGGCAGCAGCTGCCTGGGGCAGTGGGTTTCTAATGCTGTGCTAGAAACTGCCAACACATTTTCACTCCCACTCTGCCAAGGCAATGCCCTGGACCAGTTCTTCTGTGAAGTCTCCCAGATCCTCAAGCTCTCCTGCTCAGATACCTACCTCAGGGAAGTGGGGCTTCTTGTAGTTAGTGTCTGTTTAGCATTTGGCTGTTTTGTATTCATTGTACTGTCCTAGATGAAAATCTTCAGGGCTGTGCTGAGGATCCCCTCTGAGCAGAGACAGCATAAAGCCTTTTCCATGTGCCTCCCTCACCTGACCGTGATCTCCCTGGTTTTGATCACTGCCATGTGTACCTACCTGAAGCCCTAATCCATCTCCTTCCCATCCCTGGACCTGACACTGGCAGTTCTGTACTCTGTGGTGCCTCCAGCAGTGAACCCCCTCATCTACAGCATGAGGAACCAGGATCTCAAGGATGCAATGTGGAAACTGATAACTGGATTTTTCTCTGACAAGCTTAACTGTCTGTTTTCTTGCTCATATCACTTATAATGTAACTCATCATAGGCCTAGTATGCCTTCTGTAGTTTGTGATTTTAGAGGTTTTTTTTCCTGTTTTTTTTTACTTGTCATAATATTTTGCACAAATAAATGTCTTTCTTCATCCGACTTCTAACTTGGTGTCTACTTGTGTAGTGTTACCCAGAGACCGTGTAAATAAGAGCCATGTTCTCTCTGCTTTAAAAAATAAAGGTCCTGCAGTGAATTGCTTTTCTGAGATTCTTCCTATGACACCTCTCTGGTGCTGTAGTGGCACTGTCTCTGAGCAGAAGTGGAGAGGAACACAGTCCCATATAGAGCAGCACTGCCAGGGAACACCAGCACCTGGTCTCTCCAGAGCTGCTGTTTTTAGAATCATAGAATCATTAGGGTTGGAAGGTCATCTAGTCCAACCCCCTGCAAGAAGCAGGGACATCTTCAACCAGATCCGGTTGCTCAGAGCCTCATCCAACCCGGGCCTTGAATGTTTCCAGGGATGGGGCACCCACCACCTCTCTGGGCAACCTGATCCAGTGTTCCACCACAGTCAGTGTAAAAAATTTTTTCCTTATATCAAGTCTCAATCTACCTCCCTCTATTTAAGGGAAGGTAGACCTCGCTCAAAGAGTTGTGGTTAATGGCTCAATGTGTGTAAAGGTCAGGTTGGATGGGGCTTTAAGCTATAGGGTTTAGTGAAAGATGTCTCTGTCTACAGCAGGGGAGTTAGACTAGATGATCTTTAAAGGTCTCTTCCAACTTAAACTGTTCCGTGATTCTAAGAGATGAGATATAAGCATGCACATCATGTGCACATGGTGAGATGAATTCAAGTCAGAACAAATGCCATCAGCTATTTCTGGGGGTGTCGTGAAGGCTTGTGGGACAGACTGTGTCTCGGAGTCACTTCACATTGAGAGTAACTTTCCTTGGGAAACCATCTGAATGCAGCACTGGGATGTGTTTCCTTGAACTGCAGTCCCTGTGTTCATTCCTCATGCCCTGGGGCATCTCAGATGAGTGCAAAACAGAGTGATACACAGCAGGGCTGAGGTGCCTCCTACCCTCTGGAAGTGGCAACAGGAGGCCAGAGAGATGCAAAGATAGTTTGCTGAATATGAGCCAGCAGACTGCCCAGATGGCCAAGAAGACCAACAACATCCTGACTTCTATCATATATATCGTTGGCATCAACAATCTGTACAAGACGATTGAGTGCACCCTCAGTAAGTTTGCAGACAACACCAAGTTGGGTGGTACTTTTGATCTGCCTGAGGCTAGGAAGGCTCTACAGAGGGATCTGGACAGGCTGGATCGATGGGCCCAGGCCAGTTGTATGAGTATTCAACAAGGAGCAAGGCCAGGTCTTCCACTTGGATCCCAACCAGCCCATGCATTGCTACAGGCTTGGGGAAGAGTGGATGGAAAGCTGCCTGGCAGAAAGAGACCCTAGGGTGTTGGTCAACAGCTGGCTGAACATGAGCCAGCAGTGTGTCCAGGTGACCAAGGCGGCCAACAGCATCCTGGCTTGCATCAGGAATAGTGTGGCCAGTAGGAGCAGGGAAGTGATCATCCCCCTTGTACTCAGCACTGGTGAGACTTTCTTCCTTAGTTTTGGGCCCCTCATTACAGCAAAGACATTAAGGTGCTGCTGCATGTTCAAAGAAGAGCAACAAAGCTGGTAAAGGGTCTGGAGCACAAGTCTTATGAGGAGCAGCTGGAGAAACTGGAATTGTTCAGCCTGAAGAAAAGGAGGCTGAGGGGAGACCTTATTGCTCTCTGCAACTTCCTGAAAGGAGGTGGTGGTGAGGTGGATGTTGGTCTCTTCTCTCAGGTAACTTGTCATAGGACAAGAGGAAATTGCCTCAATTTGCAGCAGAGGAGGTTTAGGTTGGATATTAGGAAACACTTATTTACTGAAAGAGTGGTCAGGCACTGGACCAGGCTGCCCAAGGAAGTGGTGGAGTCACCATCCCTGGAGGTGTTCAAAGAACGTGTAGATGTGGCACTCCAGGACATGGTTTAATAGGCATGGTGGTGTTGGGTCGATGGTTGGACTTGATGATCTTGGAGGTCTCTTCCAACCTTAAGATTCTATGATTCTATCTCCCTCAATATTCTGTAATGGTCTTTCTTGAACCCAAGAAGGAGGCTGACAGAGCAGTGGTGAAGGGGTCATACCCTACCCGGAGGCCAGAGGGACACACTGGGGCATAATGAGACAGCACAGAGGACTCTGCTGGGAGCTGAGCAATTTAAGATCTGTATCCACGACCCAGAGGAGGCAACTCTCTCCTCGTTTGTTGATGACACTAAATTGTGAGGACTTAGGGATGCCATTCAGATGAAATCTGGCTGGCAAAAGGATTGTCCTGTCAAGAACTGCATGAGATAGAAGAAGGACAAAGGCCAAGTCTTACACCTGGCATAGACTGATGCTCTGCAGTGGCAGGGGAAGGGTGACAGAGTTGGCTCCAAGCTAATGAATAACGTGTTCCAATTGTAACCACTATGTCCTGCATATCAATGTAATCCTTGTGTGAAAATGTAAACTAACCTTGAGAGAAGGAACAGCAGAGTCATAAAATTTAACATAACAAAGTACTTTCAGCAGACAGTAGCTGAAACCAAGGTAAGGGGGCTTAAGGAATTTACAAGCAGAGCGATGAGCCAAGACAAGGCCCTATGTGGAAAAGAGACTCAGAATTCAACTCGCTAACACAGTGAGGAGGAGTATTTACTTCATCCCTCAAGCACCAGAGGACTCGCGAAGACCACCAGAAAGAACCTCTGCGCATGCGAAGATAGACATTTGCCCATATTAATGAGTTCCAGGAAACCTTACGTTTATGTAAATCAGTTCTCAGAAATCTGTTGAATATGTATGATTTTGCAACATATATTCTCTGTGATTTTGCCCGTTCATTGGAGCACTCATGGTGGAGTGATCCCCAGTGCTGCCCAGCGCTGCTAATAAGGAATACCTGCTTAACAGCCATATTGGATTCTGACTGTTGAGTGACCGTCTTTGTTTCAAGGGGACATCCTGGCTGGGTCTGTGAAAAGGCTTTGGTCGTTCTGGGGGGCAGGAAGCCAAACATGATTCAACAGTGATCCACATGATCCAGTGTGACCTGGTAGTGTTAGAGAGGGAATAGAAAATTCAACATCCAGATAGTACCGCCATCTGCTCTACATGCACCAGACAGTGGTGGCTCCACTCGTACCCTGGGTATTTTTATGGTTTCAAGAAGTTTATAATAAGATAAGTAGCAGTAGACACGTTGCTTTAGAAAAATCTCTAAGTTGGTAAGTAGTTGTGTCTTGTTAAGCACTCTACCCGAGCCCACTAATCTGGAGTTGAAACAAGTGAGAGGTCAGCTAATAAACAAAGCAAGGGAAAATATTCACCTCATCTCTTCAGAGGACAGCCCTCAGAGACCACTGATTCTAAAGGCTGAGAATGTGCAGTGGGGTAGAGAATAGGGAAACAAGTTGTGGGAAATTGCATGAATATGTGCAGTTATACCCTACAAATATCTAGTAACATCTTTGAATAGTGAAGATAAGATTTAGAAGGATAAGGGATTAATTAGAATAGAATTAATTAAATAATGAAATCAAGTAGCTTTATAATAATAGAATAATAATAGAACGGAATAATATGATAGAACAGTAATTTTATATAGCCTAGCAGGAACCCTGCATAACAATGTAGTTCTTGTGTGAAACTATAAACTACTAACCTTGGGAGAAAAACAGTAGAGTCATGAATTGAACATAACAAAGTACTTTCAGAATGCCCCAGCAAATGCTGAGATGAGTCAGATTGAGAGAAGGGGTTAAAAGAAAACTCCTAAGTGGGTATAGCATTAATCAATTGCAGCTGCGCATACTAAGACAGATGGTGCTCTGTGCTTTACTAACCAGCCATCGTGCAGACTATCTAAAGCGAGAAGTCTTGTATCCCTCCCAAGGACAGTTCCTGATAAGAGCGGAGGGGCCTTCTGCGTGAACCAGCCAGAACCGACCCTGCGGGTTGGACAAGAACCAAAGCATAACCGAGTCTGCGCGAAAACAAAGGGTTACTAGCGGTGACGAAGAGGAGCAGCTCATCTTCATCCCCACGACCCCCGACGAATGTCAGGAGGCACTGCGCAAGCGCAGGTGTGGGGGGAGTTTATGAAAATGGCCCCTTCGGACTAATTTTAATACAAAGCGGGGATAGATCATGCATATGTATAGGTGAAATACGGAACTTCATGTGTATGTAACACCTGGTTGTACAAATTCAAAGTGAGGTGCCGCGTCAGGGGGGGCACGGTTTTGGCGGGACTACCCCGCGTGCTGCCTGGCGCTGAATAAACATACCTACTTTACAATCTCACAGATTGTGGAGTCCCTTTTCCGCACGTCAAGATGGGAACATCCTGAGGGAGCACAGACACACTGGCTGAAAACAAGATAAGGGGGCTTAAGGAATTCAGAAGCAGAGCCATGGGCCAAGACAAAACTGAAACTGATAGAAGGGAATAACCAAGGACAGTAGGAGCCAACTAAGACAAGTCAAGAAGAAACCGCCTTGGCAGCAAGAATAAAGTGTGCATCGCCCACACAGATTAACTCGGCTGGCTCAAGGCAGCGCCCATGTCACCAGAGAGAAGCCCGCCTTCTTCTCACCTCGGTCTTTGCCAGGATAGGTCAGGAGGGCTGTCAGTCTCCTCCCCTGAGGTCATGCTGCCTATCAATCACCCATGCGCCGCTCTCCGCCAGGCCTGACTGGTGGAGCCAGCATGGCCCGCCCCTGCATGCTGCCCGGCGTTCTGAACTCCTGCTGCATTTCCTGCGGGTCTCACAGCTGGATTGGCTGGTTAAATAGCAATCAGGAGCCTTCCCCCCGCCTCCTCAAATGCGATTGGCTGTCCGGGATCCACTGCCTCCCCACAGACTTCTGGGCGGGCGTTGCCAGGCGACGAGCTCTGCCCTCACCTCACCCAGGGCGGCGAGCCAGGAGCTCTGGCCAGGAGCTGTTTTGTGACCTGGGACCGCCCCGCCTTCCTTCACCGCTTTCTCTGCTGGACAGAGGGGAAGTGAAATGCCAGCCGGCCTTAGCGGGAAGCTGGAGGAGTTGTTCTTCTTGGTAAAGGCTGGGCCCTGACAGAACTGAATCTGGCCAGGGATATAAAAAGCAACAAGAAGAGCTTCTGTAGGTATGTAGGGGACAAAAGAAAGTCCAGGGAGAATGTAGGCCCCCTCCGGAAGGAAACCGGTGTCCTGGTTACCTGGGACATGGAGAAGGCTGAGGTACTCAATGACTTTTTTGCCTCAGTCTTCACTGATAAGGGCTCTTGTCCTGCCACCCAAGCTGTAGAAGGTGCAAGCAGGGACTGTGAGGATGAAGAACCGCCCACTGTACTCGAAGAGCAGGTTCGGGATCATCTGAGGAACCTGAAGGTGCACAAGTCCATGGGACCTGATGAGATCCATCCGCAGGTCCCGAGGGAACTGGCGGATGAAGTTGCCAAGCCACTGGCCATCGTATTTGAGAAGTCGTGGTGGTCTGATGAGGCCCCCGATGACTGGAAAAGAGGGAACATAACTCCCATTTTTAAAAAGGGGAACAAGGAAGACCTGGGCAACTCCAGGCCGGTCAGCCTCAAGTCTGTGCCTGGCAAGGTCATGGAGCAGATTCTCCTGGAAACCATGCTAAGGCACATGGAGAGCAAGGAGGTGGTTGTTGACAGCCAACATGGCTTCACCAAGGGCAGATCGTGCCTGACCAATTTGGTGGGCTTCTATGACGGGGTGAGAGCATCAGTGGACAAGGGACAAGCAACGGATATCATCTACCTGGACTTGTGCAAAGCTTTTGACACTGTCCCGCACGACATCCTTCTCTCTAAACTGCAGAGACATGGGTTTGATGGACAGACCACTCGGTGGATAAGGAGTGGGCTGGATGGCCGCACTCAGAGAGTGGTGGTCAATGGCTCAATGTCCATGTGGACACCGGTCACGAGTGGTGTCCCTCAGGGGTCCATGTTGGACATGGACAGTGGGGTAGAGTGCACCCTCAGCAAGTTTGCCGATGACACCAAGCTGTGTGGTGCCATCGACACGCTGGAAGGGAGGGATGCCATCCAGAGGGACCTTGACAGGCTGGAGAGGTGGGCCCGTGCCAACCTCATGAAGTTCAACCAGGCCAAGTGCAAGGTCCTGCACATGGGTCATGGCAATCCCAGGCACAGATACAGGCTGGGCGGGGAATGGATTGAGAGCAGCCCTGAGGAGAAGGACTTGGGGGTGCTGGTGGATGAGAAGCTCAACATGAGCAGGCAATGCGCCCTTGCAGCCCAGAAGGCCAACCGCATCCTGGGCTGCATCAAGAGGAGCGTGGCCAGCAGGTCGAGGGAGGGGATTCTGCCCCTCTGCTCTGCTCTGGTGAGACCCCACCTGCAGCACTGCATCCAGCTCTGGAGCCCCCAACATCAGAAGGACATGGACCAGTTGGAGAGGGTCCAGAGGAGGGCCACGAAGATGATAAAAGGGCTGGAGCACCTCTCCTATGAGGACAGGCTGAGAGAGCTGGAGCTGTTCAGCCTGGAGAAGAGGAGGCTCCGGGGAGACCTGAGAGCGGTCTTCCAGTACCTCAAGGGGGCCTACAAGAAAGATGGGGAGAGGCTGTTCAGTAGGGCCTGTTGCGATAGGACAAGGGGAAATGGTTTTAAAATAGAGGGAGGCAGATTTAGATTAGATATTAGGAAAAAATTTTTTACACTGAGGGTGGTAGAACACTGGCCCCGGTTGCCCAGAGAGGTGGTGGATGCCCCATCCCTGGAAACGTTCAAGGCCAGGCTGGATGAGGCTCTGAGCAACCTGATCTGGTTGGGGATGTCCCTGCTTCTTGCAGGGGGGTTGGACTAGATGACCTTTGAAGGTCCCTTCCAACTCTAACCATTCTATGATTCTATGATTCTGTCCCTGCAGCCCCCTGCTCTCCCAGGAATGGCATGCCCTGCGCAGAGGACAGGGGGGACACCATGGGGTGATGGAGGCTGCTGTTGGCTGGGTGGCCAGGAGCTGTGTCTGCCTGCCTGCTGGTGACAGACAGCTGTGCGGGGCGCGTGATGACATCTCTAGGCAGTCACCTCCTCCCTGCACAGAAAACTTGATCTTCTCCATCAGTCCTCCGCAGAGTGGGCAATTTGATGTCCTTTTTGTCCACCACAGGATGCAGCCCAGGCAGAACTGGTGTTGGCATGGCTGAACGAAGGCAATGCTCTTCGGAGAGTGATGGCAGATGGGGCACCTCCACTTTGTGGCCATGTCTGTGCTCTGTGGTGGGCTGGGAAGAGCTGTGGATGAGCAGCTACTCCCAATCGCTGGCACTGCTGCTGCCAAAGGGTGCAGCATGCTGCAAAATGGAGAGAGGCCACGGTCACTCGCTGTCCTGGGGTGGAGAGGAAGAAATGCCCCGGGCCCTAGAGAAGGACACCCTTCTGGCTCCCCAAGCCCTAATGCCCATCCCACGGCCACCCCAGGGGGTTGTTTCCCTGCACAGCTCACCTCTGCTGCTGCAAGCATGCCCTGCGGTGCCCGGCTGCCTGAACCAGGCAGGGCTGGGCAAACACAGGGGATGGCTTTGGGATGGACTTTTGGCAGCCCCCAAAGCACCACCCACCACCAGGAGAAGCCCCGCTCAGCAGGCATCCAGGCACAAGCCAGGCTGGGCCAGGCTCTGGCAGTGCCCAAAGATAAGTGGTGAGAAATGTGACGTCACAGTCCACTGTTCTGTGACATCACCCTCCACCACTTGGTGATCTTAGAGCAGGCCTTTGGCCCCACAGGCACATGGCATCGAGAGAAAATGAAAATATCATACACTGTTTTCATCTTCTACCTTTCTGTGCTGCTCTAGCTTGATCACCTGCAACACGCGTCTGTGACGATGTGTCTTGTTCCCCAAGCAGGGCGTGGAGCTGAGTGACGGCACGAGCTGGAGATGGAGCCAGCTGAGTTGGAGCCTAAGTGGGAGATGGAGCCAAGTGTCAGCCCAAGGCAGGGCTTGATCTGAGTAGCCACTCATCAGGGACTAGGAAATGCCAGAGGTGAGAAGCCACCCATAGCAGGACGTGGAGCAGAGTATCTGTCCCAGCAGGGGTTGTGGTGGAGTTCCAGTGAGGGCTGCCCGAGAAGATGTTGGACCCTCTTAGCCCTCGGAGCACACACCAGAGCCATAGTCTCTCTCGGATACAGTAGGTCTGTTCTCTGTTTGTTTAAAACCTTTTTAACAAATGGTTGGTACCACTAAGGGACAAACTGTAGGATTTTTTTTTTAAAAAAAAAAACAAAGATAAAATATAACAGTTTTAACAACCATCTATGCATTCGCTACAAGGAAAAGATTAACCAAGAAAGTTCAAAAACCCACAGAAAGAGTAGGAAGTCAGGAAATACTCGCAGGGACCATGTGCTTGTATGCATGATACAGTATTGATTGTACCCTTCCTGAATAATACTACCACCTATATACAGCATCACTGATCTGCTCCTGGTGGCCATCGAACCCAGACATGCAAAAGGCTTTGAGAAATGTAGTTCAGTGGTGATTTCCTGGAGTAAATCATAGAATAAACCAGAACAAGAGGCAGAGGTCATTGCAGTATCATGCTGTTACTATGTCCCAGCATGGGATCACAGTTCATAAACTGTACGGAGAAATTGTCTGAGCAGGCAGACATCAGGTTAGGAAGGCTAAAGCCCTGACAGAATTCAGTCTGGCCAAGGACATCAAGGGCAATGAGAAAAGCTTCTATAGGTATGCTGAGGATAAAAGGAAGACCAGAGAAAATGTGGGCCCTCTCTGGAAAGGAGCAGGAGAACTACTTATCTGGGACATGGAAAAGGCTGAGAAACTCAATAACTTTTTTGACTCGATCTTCACCTGCAAGGCCTCTAGCCACATCACCCAAGTCACAGAAGGCAAAGGCAGGGACTAGGAGAACAAAGAACTGCCCACTGTAGGAGAAGATCAGGTTTGAGACCATTGGGGGAACCTGAATTTGCACAGGTCCGTGGGACCTGATGAGTTGCATCCGCAGGTTCCGAGGGAACTGGAGGATCAAGTTGCCAAGCTGCTGTCCATCATACTTGAGATGTCATGGCAGTCTGGTGAGGCCCCACTGACTGGGAAAAGGGGTAATATAAGCCCCATTTTTAAAAAGGAAACATGGAAGACCTGAGGAACTACAGGCCAGTCGGACTCGCCTCTGCCTGGCAAGATCACAGAGCTGATCCTCCTTTAAACTGTGCCAAGGTACATGGAAAATAAGGAGATGATTTGTGACAGCCGACACGGCTTCACTAAGGGCAAATCGTGCCTGACAAATGTACTCCCTTAACTGTCTCTCTGCATAATCACACTCCTTATCTTGTGTGTATGTGAAATGAAAGGTCTATGTGTCTGCTGCTGGGGGCATATTTTTAGGGTGCAGACCTTGGCTTTTGGTACCAAAGCACCATGTTAGGGCACGCAACTTCATTTCAGGGCTCAAAACCACAGTTTCATTTCTGAGCTCTAATTTTTAAGAAATAAACTCTACTTTTGAGGGTCCAAACTCTCTCTTTTCTAGTGACCAAACCCCATCTTTTACACCTCTAAGACTCCACTGCAGTGCCCGGGGCCACATATGTAGGACCAAAATTTCCTTTCTTGGGCCAAAGAGGAACCTGTGTGTTCTTCCCTTTTGCAGGGTCTGAAGTGTCATTTATAGTGTCTCCTATAGAGACACCTCTGCTATGAGGCACCTCTCCTGAGAGAGCTGGGGCTGTTCAGCCTGGAGAAGAGGAGGCTTCAGGGAGACCTTAGAGTGGCCTTCCAGTGCCTAAAGGGGGCTGCAGGAAAGATGGGGAGAAACTCTCTAGCAGGGTCTGTTGCGATAGGATGAGGGGTAATGGTTTCAAAATAGATGGAAGCAGATTCAGATTAAATATTAGGATACTATTTTCTACAATGAGAGCGGTGGAACAATGGCACAGGTTGCCCAGAGAGGTGGTGGATGCCCCATCCCTGGAAACATTGAAGGCCGGGTTGGATGAGGCTCTGAGCAACCTGATCCGGTTGGAGATGCCCCTGCTTCTTGCCGGGGGCTTGGACTGGATGGGCTTTAAAGGTTTCTTCCAGCCATAACTATTCTATGATTCTGTGATCTTATAGAATCTAGTTCATAATTTTCAGTGCCCAATGCCTACTTTTGAGGTACAAACTCAGCAATTTTATGGTCCAATGTCTCTTATTCTTCATAGTCGTTTTTTAAGGGCCTACTGTTTTCTTTAAGAGCCTGAATGCACAATTTTTCTACAGAAAGCCTCCTTTTTGAGTCCAAAGCTCTACTGATAATGTCTAAAGCCTCATTTCTCCATTCCACCGTCTTAGCCTTCGCACCTAGGGCCCCATTTTAAGGTTCAAGTACTGATTTCTATGGTCCAAGTCTACATTTCCATTTCCAAAGTCTCCTTCTTAGAGCCCAAAGCCACATGTTCAATTTCCAAAGTAGAATTTGATGCCTCTAAAGTGGCATCTGCAGGGCCCAGCCAAGGAGCCTGAGCTGTAGCCACATCTGCAACCAAACATCCAAGAGAAGTTTCCATCATATGCTGGGAAAGTGGGA
>NW_028239165.1:0-213999 GCF_036417535.1 Chlamydotis macqueenii
TGGGCCACGCCCCCTCCTCCCCCCGGGCCACGCCACGACCCTCCTCCCCCCTCGGGCCACGCCCCCCCTCCTCCCCCCCGGGCCACGCCCCCTCCTCCCTCCCCGGGCCACGCCCCCCTTCCTCCCCCCCGGGCCACGCCCCCCTCCTCCCCCCCCGGGCCACGCCCCCTCCCCCCCGGCCACGCCCCTCCTCCCCCCCCCGGGCCACCGCCCCCTCCTCCCCCCGGGCCACGCCCCCTCCTCCCCCCCCGGGCCACGCCCCCTCCTCCCCCCCGGGCCACGCCCTCTCCCCCCGGGCCACGCCCCCTCCTCCCCCCGGGCCACGCCCCCCCTCCTCCCCCCGGGCCACGCCCCCTCCTCCCCCGGGCCACGCCCCTCCCCCCCCGGGCCACGCCCCCTCCTCCCCCCGGGCCACGCCCCCTCCCCAGGCCCACGCCCCCCCTCCTGGAACTGCATTTAATTGCCCTGGTGTGGAGGGGGGAGGTGATGTTAATTAGAACTGAGGAGCGTTAATTAAGCCTCAGGTCCAATAAATCCTTCCAGCCTCAGCTAATTACTCCCCCCAGGTCCAGGTTAATTAATTGCACCGCTAATTACCCCCCCGGTGTAATTAACTCCCCCGCCTCAGCTGAGTTTTCCCCTTCCAGCACGCAAACGAGCCCCCCACCCCGGCGGTAATTAATTATGCAGAGCGGCTTAATTACCCGCCCCGAGCGCTAATTCCCCCCCCAGGAGTGTTAATTAGCGGTGGCTCGTTAGGCGGTACTCACGGTAGCCCATGCCCTGCAGGAAGTACTTGAAGGCCTCGGTGAGCTTGGCCGGCTGCGCGGGTGGGGCCGTGACCTCCGACCCCTCCCCGGTGACCTCTGACCCCTGGCTGACCTCTGACCTCGCGACCCCGGTAAGGCCCGGTCCCCCCCCCCCAGCAGTCCTCTGACCCCCCGTGACCTCTGACCCTCTGTGACCCCATGACCTCTGACCCTGTGTGACCCCATGGGGGGGTGTCATGTGACCTCAGAGGAGGCCCGGTGACATCACAGGAGGCCCGGTGACATCACCAGTGACGTCACTCACCATGGCGTCCTTGTGGGGGGAGTTGTCGCCCACCACCAGCAGCACCGGGCAGCTGGGGGGGCAAAGGTCAGGGGTCGCGGGGGGGTCACGGGGGTCACGGGGGTCACGTGGGGTCAGGGGTCAGGGGTCACTCACCGCAGGCTGTTGGCCCCGCTGCGCTGCAGGCCCAGGTCCCCGCGGCTGCAAGGGGGGTGTCCCAGTTCATCCTAGTGCCTCCCAGTTTGATCCAGTTCCCCCTATTTTCTCCCCAGTTCCCTCCCAGTTCTCTCCCAGTCCCTCCAGTTCCCTTCCAGTTCCCCTCAGCTCAATCCCAGTTGCTCCAGTCCCTCCCAGCCCCCCGGTACCCCCCAGCTCCATCCCAGTTCAATCCAGTTCCTCCCAGTTTGATCCAGTTTCCCCCAGTACCCTCCCACTCCATCCCAGTCTGATCCCAGTCCCCCAAATCCCATCCCAGACCCCCCCCAGTCCCCTCCAGTCCCTCCCAGCCCCCCCAGTTCCATCCCAGTCCCCCCGGTTCAATCCAGTTCAATCCCAGTGCTCCTAGCCCAATCGCAGTCCCTCCCAGCCCCCCCAGTTCCATCCCAGTCCCCCCCGGTTCAATCCCAGTTCAGTCCCAGTCCTCCTAGCCCAGTCCCAGTCCCTCCCAGTTCCCTCCCAATCCCCCCCGGTTCAATCCCAGTTCAATCCCAGTCCCCCCCAGTCCCCTCGCAGTCCCCCCCAGTCCCCCCCCAGTCCCCTGCCAGTCCCCCCCCAGTCCCCCCCAAGTCCCCCCCCAGTCCCACCAGTCCCCCCAGTTCCATCCCAGTCCCCCCCAGTTCAATCCCAGTGCTCCTAGCCCAGTCCCAGTCCCCCCCCAGTTCCCTCCCAGTCCCCCCCGGTTCAATCCCAGTTCAATCCCAGTTCGATGCCAGTCCTCCTAGCCCAATCCCAGTCCCTCCCAGCCCCTCCCAGCCCCCCCAGTTCCCTCCCAGTCCGCCCCGGTTCAATCCCAGTTCAGTCCCAGTCCTCCTAGCCCAGTCCCAGTCCCCCCCCAGTCCCTCCCAGTCCCTCCCAGTCCCTCCCAGTCCCTCCCAGTCCCTCCCAGTCCCCCGCAGTCCCCTCCCAATCCCCACCAGTCCCCCCAGTTCCATTCCAGCCCCTCCCAGTTCAATCCCAGCTCGATCCCAGTGCTCCGAGGGCAGTCCCAGTGCCCCCGCAGCCCCGCCGCAGCGCCCCCAGTTTGCCCAGTACCTGTTGTACATGGCCCAGAGCAGGGGGGCGTTGGGCGCCGCCCCAAGCCGCCGCCGGGCCTGCTGCACCGGGGGAGGGGCGGCCGCCAGCTCCTCCTGCGGCCTGCGCGTCACAGCCCCGCCCCCGCCCCGCCCCCGCCCCGCCCGCCCCCGCCCCGCCCCTGCCCCGCCCCATGTCACAGCCCCGCCCCCACCCCGCCCCCACCCTGTGACCCACAAGTGACCCTCCCCCAACCCTTAACTGAGCTCCCTGACCCACAAGTGCCCCCCCCGACCCACAAGTGGCCCTTGGGGCCTCCAGGTGGACTCTGGGCCCCCCAAGTGCCCCCCACAGGCCCCCCAAGTGCCCCCAGGCCCCCCAAGTGCCCCTTGAGGGCCCCCAAAACTGACCCCAGGACCCACAAGTGGCCCTCCCCAGACCCCCAAGCACCCCCCCGGACCCACAAGTGGCCCCCCACGGGACCCCCAAGTGCCCCCCGCCCGACCTGCGTGAAGAGGTGCGCCAGGATGAGCTCGCTGCTGGAGGACGTCAGGCCCGACAGCTGGGGGGGCACCCGTGGGACCCACGGCGACCCACGGCGACCACCGCGACCCACCGGCACCCACAGACACCGTAGGGACCCACCGCGACCCACAGCGACCCACAGCGACCCACAGACACGTAGGGACCACCGCGACCCACAGCGACCCACAGACACCGTAGGGACCCACGGCGACCCACAGACACCCACAGACACGGTAGGGACCCACAGCGACCCACAGACACCGTAGGGACCCACAGCGACCCACAGCGACCCACAGACACCGTAGGGACCCACCGCGACCCACAGCGACCCACAGCGACCGCAGACACCGTAGGGACCCACGGCGACCCACAGACACCCACAGACACGGTAGGGACCCACAGCGACCCACAGACACCGTAGGGACCCACAGCGACCCACAGCGACCCACAGACACGACAGTGACCCACAGTGACCCACAGTGACCCACAGCGACCCACAGCGACCCACAGACACCACAGCGACCCACAGCGACCCACAGACACCGTAGGGACCCACAGCGACCCACAGCGACCGTAGGGACCCACCACGACCCACAGCGACCCACAGTGACCCACAGACACCGTAGGGACCCGCAGCGACCACGGCGACCCACAGACACCGTAGGGACCCACAGCGACCCACAGCGACCCACAGCTACCGTAGGGACCCACAGCGACCCACAGCCGCCCCACCAACACCGTAGGGACCCGCAGCGACCCACAGCCACCCACAGACACCGTAGGGACCCACAGTGACCCACGGCCGCCCACCGCCACCCACAGCGACCCACGGCGACCCATAGGGACCCACAGTGAGCCACACGCGACCCCAAGTGACCCACAGCGCCGCGGGGCCAGCAGCAGGGAACCCCCCCCAAACCCCGCCCCCTTCTGCCCCACCCCTCTCCCCAATGGCCCTCCCCACCCGCCGGCCCCGCCCACCTTGTGCGCAACCCAATCCACCCAGCCCTTGGCGCGGGGGTTGATGTTGATCAGCACCAGCCCTCCACCGCCTCGGGGTGCAGCAGCTGTGGGGCGGGCCAGACCCATAGCGCCCACGGCACGCCCTCCCCACCCCATAGCGACCCCCACAGCCCCATAGCGACCCCCCAGCCCCACAGCCACGCCCCCCGAGAGCCCCAGCGACCCACAAGTGCCAAACCAAGAGACCCCACTAACCTCCTCCAGCCCATAGCGCCCCACGGCCACGCCCCCCCAGCCCCATAGCGACCCCCCAGCCCCATAGCGACTCCCCAGCCCCATAGTGACGCCCCCCCTGCCCCATAGTGAACCCCCAGCCCCACAGCCGAGCCCCCAACCCCCCAGCGACCCACAAGTGCCCAGAGACCCACTAACCTTCTCAGCCCCATAGCGCCCCACGGCCACGCCCCCCCGCCCCATAGCGACCCCCAGCCCCATAGCGAACCCCCTGCCCCATAGCGATGCCCCCCGACAGCCCACAACCCCTAGCGACCCACAAGTGCCCAACCAAGAGACCCCACTAACTTCCTCCAGCCCCATAGCGCCCCATGGCCATGCCCCCCTGCCCCATAGCGACCCCCCCCTGCCCCATAGCGACCCCCCATAGCCCCACAGCCACGCCCCCCGAGAGCCCCCAGCGACCCACAAGTACCCAACCAAGAGACCCACTAACCTCCTCCAGCCCCATAGCGCCCCACGGCCATGCCCCCCCGCCCCATAGCGACCCCCCCAGCCCCATAGCGACCCCCAGCCCCATAGCCAAGCCCCCAACCCCCCAGCGACCCACAAGTGCCCAGAGACCCCACTAACCTCCTCCAGCCCCATAGCGCCCCACGGCCATGCCCCCCCACCCCATAGCGACCCCCCCAGCCCCATAGCGACCCCCCCAGCCCCACAGCCGAGCCCCCAACCCCCCAGCGACCCACAAGTGCCCAGAGACCCCACTAACCTTCTCCAGCCCCATAGCGCCCCACGGCCACGCCCCCCGCCCCATAGCGACCCCCCAGCCCCATAGCGAACCCCCTGCCCCATAGCGATGCCCCCCGACAGCCCACAACCCCCTAGCGACCCACAAGTGCCCAACCAAGAGACCCCACTAACTTCCTCCAGCCCCATAGCGCCCCATGGCCATGCCCCCCTGCCCCATAGCGACCCCCCTGCCCCATAGCGACCCCCCAGCCCCACAGCCACGCCCCCCGAGAGCCCCCAGCGACCCACAAGTACCCAACCAAGAGACCCCACTAACCTCCTCCAGCCCCTAGCGCCCCACGGCCATGCCCCCCCCGCCCCATAGCGACCCCCCCAGCCCCATAGCGACCCCCCAGCCCCATAGCCAAGCCCCCAACCCCCCAGCGACCCACAAGTGCCCAGAGACCCCACTAACCTCCTCCAGCCCCATAGCGCCCCACGGCCATGCCCCCCCGCCCCATAGCGACCCCCCCAGCCCATAGCGACCCCCCAGCCCCACAGCGAGCCCCCAACCCCCAGCGACCCACAAGTGCCCAGAGACCCCACTAAACCTTCTCCAGCCCCATAGCGCCCCACGGCCACGCCCCCCGCCCCATAGCGACCCCCAGCCCCATAGCGAACCCCCCTGCCCCATAGCGATGCCCCCCGACAGCCCACAACCCCCTAGCGACCCACAAGTGCCCAACCAAGAGACCCCACTAACTTCCTCCAGCCCCATAGCGCCCCATGGCCATGCCCCCCTGCCCCATAGCGACCCCCCTGCCCCATAGCGACCCCCCAGCCCCACAGCCACGCCCCCCGAGAGCCCCCAGCGACCACAAGTACCCAACCAAGAGACCCCACTAACCTCCTCCAGCCCCATAGCGCCCCACGGCCATGCCCCCCGCCCCATAGCGACCCCCCCAGCCCCATAGCGACCCCCCAGCCCCATAGCCAAGCCCCAACCCCCCAGCGACCCACAAGTGCCCAGAGACCCCACTAACCTCCTCCAGCCCCATAGCGCCCCACGGCCATGCCCCCCCGCCCCATAGCGACCCCCCCAGCCCCTAGCGACCCCCAGCCCCATAGCCAAGCCCCCAACCCCCCAGCGACCCACAAGTGCCCAGAGACCCCACTAACCTCCTCCAGCCCCATAGCGCCCCACGGCCATGCCCCCCTGCCCCATAGCGACCCCCCAGCCCCATAGCGACCCCCCAGCCCCACAGCCACACCCCCTGCCCATAGCGACCCCCCCGCCCCATAGCGACCCCCCCAGCCCCCACAGCCACGCCCCCCAGCCCCACAGAACCTCCCCCGAGATTCCCGCAGCCCTGCATTCCCCCAAATCTGCCCCCCGCCCTGCCCCACGCCCCGCCCCACGCCCCGCCCCACATCTCACCCCAAATTTAGCCAGGACGAAGGCGCCGGCGCCCACCCCGATGCCCACGATGCTGGCGATGCTGGGGGGGTGGGCGGGGTCAGGCCGGTGCTGGCCCCGCCCCCCCATCCCGTCCCGCTACGGGTCAGGGGCCCCCTCCCCGCCCCACAGCGCCGTGGGGCGCCCCCCCCGCCCACTCACTTGAGGTGCCGGAGGACGCAGGGGACGATTTCGGCCAGTTGCTCCAGGGAGGGGTACTGGTACCTGCGGGGGAGGGGCGGGGGGCGGGGGGGGAGGGCGACAGGGGAGGGGCAAGGGGTCAATCGGGGGTCGAGGTGGGGGAGGGCGGGCGAGGGGACAATGAGGTGAAGCGATGGCGGTTGGGGGGGGGAGGGGTGCGTAGGGTGATGCTGCGATGTGATGGCGGTCGAGGTGGGGGGACAGGGGGCGGGGGGTCAACTGGGGGGGGGGAGGGGTGGGGGGGTCAACAGAGAGACGACAGGGTCAACTGGGGGTTAATGGGGGCAACTGGGGGTTAGTGGGGGGCAACTGGGGGTTAATGGGGGTCAGTGGGGTCAACTGGGGGTTAATGGGGGCAACTGGGGGTTAGTGGGGGGCAACTGGGGGTTAATGGGGGTCAGTGGGGTCAACTGGGGTTAATGGGGGCAACTGGGGGTTAGTGGGGGGCAACTGGGGGTTAATGGGGGTCAGTGGGTCAACTGGGGGTTAATGGGGCAACTGGGGGTTAATGGGGGTCAACTGGGGGTTAGTGGGGGCAACTGGGGGTTAATGGGGGTCAGTGGGGTCAACGGGGGGTTAATGGGGGTCAACTGGGGGTTAATGGGGGTCAACGGGGGGCTTATGGGGGCAACTGGGGGTTAATGGGGGAAACTGGGGTCAATGGGGGGCAACTGGGGGTCAATGGGGGCAACTGGGGGTTAATGGGGGTCAACAGGGGGTCAACTGGGGTTAATGGGGGCAACTGGGGGTTAATGGGAAGCAACTGGGGGTCAATGGGGGCAACTGGGGGTTAATGGGGGTCAACAGGGGTTAACTGGGGGTTAATGGGGGTCAGTGGGGTCAACTGGGGGTTAATGGGGGTCAACTGGGGGTTAATGGGGGTCAACGGGGGGTCAACTGGGGTTTAATGGGGGTCAACTGGGGGTTAATGGGGGTCAACGGGGGGTCAACTGGGGTTTAATGGGGTCAACTGGGGGTTAATGGGGTCAACTGGGGTTAATGGGGTCAATGGGGGGTCAATGGGGGTCAACTGGGGGTTAATGGGGTCAACTGGGTGTTAATGGGGGCAACCAGGTGTTACTGGGGGTCACTGGGGGTTAATGGGGGTCAACTGGGGTTAATGGGGGTTAACAGGCGTCAATGGGGGTCAACTGGGGGTTAATGGGTGCAACTGGGGGTTAATGTGGGGCAACTGGGCCTTAATGGGGGTCAACGGGGGTCAATGGGGGTCAACTGGGGGTTAATGCGGGCAACTGGGGATTAATGGGGGTCAACGGGGGGTTAATGGGGGTCAGTGGGGTCAACTGGGGTCACTGGGGGTCAATGGGGTCAACGGGGGGTCAATGGGGTCAACGGGGGGTCAATGGGGGTCAACTAGGGGTTAATGGGGGTCAACGAGGGGTTAATGGGGCAACTGGGGGTTAATGGGGGTCAGTGGGGTCAACGGGGGGTCAATGGGGGTCAACAAGGGGTTAATGGGGGCAACTGGGGGTTAATGGGGCAACTGGGGGTTAATGGGGGTCAGTGGGGTCAACGGGGGGTTAATGGGGGTCAACTGGGGGTTAATGGGGGTCAACGGGGGTTAATGGGGGCAACTGGGGGTTAATGGGGGTCAACGGGGGGTTAATGGGGGCAACTGGGGGTTAATGGGGGTCAGTGGGGTCAACGGGGGGTTAATGGGGGTCAATGGGGGTCAACTGGGGGTTAATGGGGGCAACTGGGGGTTAATGGGGGTCAGTGGGGTCAACTGGGGGTTAATGGGGGCAACTGGGGGGTTAATGGGGGTCACTGGGATCAACTGGGGGGGTCCGTGGGGTCAACTGGGGGGGCAGTGGGGTCAACCGGGTCGTCAGAGGGGTCAACGCAGTCAACTGGGAGTCACTGGGGTCAACTGGGGGGGCAGTGGGTCAACAGGGGGGTCAGTGGGGTCAACCTGGGGGTCACTGGGGTCAACTGGGGGGGCAGTGGGGTCAACTGGGGGGGCAGTGGGGTCAACGCAGTCAACTGGGAGTCACTGGGGTCAACTGGGGGGAGCGGAAGAGGGGAGTGCAGACGCACCCCGGGGGGTAGGGCGGGGCGCCCACCTCCATGCCGGGGGGGTCGAGGTGGACGAGCAGGAAGTGGCTGGCGACCTCCCGCATCTCGGGGTGGGCGAAGAGCGGGGCGAAGCACGAGGCGTCTGCGGGGGAGGGGCGCGGCGGGAGAGGGGGAAGGGGGCGGGACTCACGCGTGTGGCCCACGTCCGGCAGCATCAGCAGGGCGGGGCGACCAGGGCGGGGGCGCGCCCTCCAGCGCCACGTGAACAGGCCCCAACGGCGTCTCCAACACCGCCCCCTGCTGGCCGGGAGGACCGGACACCGGAACGGGGAGTGGTCACCGCCACACCCCCCACAGGTTCGCCCCCAAAATCTCGCGATTTCCCCCAAGATTCCCACCTTTTGCCCGCCAAATCCCGCATTTTTGCCCCAAATTACCCCATTTCGCACCAAAATCCCCCATTTTGCCCCAAAATCTAACGATTCCCCCCAAATTCCCCCATTTTGCCCCCCAAATCCCGCATTTTTGCCCCAAATTCCCCCATTTCACACCAAAATCCCACATTTTGCCCCCAAAATCCCGGGATTTCACCCCAAATTCCCACATTTTGCCCCCAAAATCCCCCATTCTTGCCCAAAATTCCCGCATTTCGCACCAAAATCCCACATTTTGCCCCCAAAATCCCGTGATTTCCCCCAAATTCCCACAATTTGCCCCCCAAATCCCGCATTTTTGCCCAAATTCCCGCATTTCACACCAAAAGCCCACATTGTTGCCCCAAAATCCTGGAATTTCCCCCCAAATTCCCACATTTTGCCCCACAAATCCCCCATTTTTCCCCCCAAATTCCCGCATTCCGCACCAAAATCCCACATTTTGCTCCCAAAATCCTGTGATTTCCCCAAATTCCCCCATTTTGCCCCCCAAATTCCCGCATTTTTGCCCCAAATTCCCGCATTTTTACCCCAAATTCCCCCATTTCGCACCAAAATCCCACATTTTGCCCCCAAAAGCCCGTGATTTCCCCCAAATTCCCCCGTTTCGCCCCCCAAATTCCCGCATTTTTGCCCCAAATTCCCACATTTTGCCCCAAATTCCCACATTTTGCCCCAAATTCCCCCATTTCGCACCAAAATCCCACATTTTGCCCCCAAAAGCCCGTGATTTCCCCCAAATTCCCCCGTTTCGCCCCCCAAATCCCCCATTTTTGCCCCAAATTCCCGCATTTCGCACCAAAAGCCCACATTTTGCCCCAAAATCCAGGAATTTCCCCCCAAATTCCCCCATTTTGCCCCCCAAATCCCCCATTCTTGCCCCAAATTCCCCCATTTCGCACCAAAATTCCCACATTTTGCCCCAAATTCCCCCATTTCGCACCAAAATCCCACATTGTTGCCCCAAAATCCCGCGATTTCCCCCAAATTCCCCCGTTTTGCCCCCAAATGCCGCATTTTTGCCCAAAATTCCCACATTTCGCATCAAAATCCCACATTTTGCTCCCAAAATGCTGTGATTTCCCCATATTCCCCCATTTTGCCCCCCAAATCCTGCATTTTTGCCCCAAATTCCCCCATTTTCCACCATAATTCCCACATTTTGCCCCAAATTCCCCCATTTCGCACCAAAATCCCACATTGTTGCCCCAAAATCCCGTGATTTCCCCCCAAATTCCCCCGTTTTGCCCCCAAATGCTGCATTTTTGCCCAAAATTCCCACATTTTACACCAAAATCGCACATTTTGCCCCCAAAATCCCCCATTTTTGCCCCAAATTCCCGCATTTTAGCCCCAAATCCCGCTTTTTTGCCCCAAATTCCCCCATTTTGCACCAAAATTCCCACATTTTGCCCCCAAAATCCCGCAATTTCCCCCCAAATTCCCCCATTTTGCCCCCAAAATCCCACATTTTTGCCCCAAATTCCCCCATTTCACACCAAAATCCCCCATTTTGCCCCCAAAATCCCCCATTTTTCCCCAAATTCCCGCATTTCGCACAAAATCCCACATTTTGCTCCCAAAATGCTGTGATTTCCCCAAATTCCCCCATTTTGCCCCAAATTCCCGCATTTTTGCCCCAAATTCCCCCATTTCACACCAAAATCCCACATTTTGCCCCCAAAATCCCGCAATTTCCCCCCAAATTCCCCCATTTTGCCCCCAAAATCCCCCATTCTTGCCCCAAATTCCCCCATTTCGCACCAAAATCCCACATTGTTGCCCCAAAATCCCGTGATTTCCCCCCAAATTCCCCCGTTTCGCCCCCAAATGCCGCATTTTTGCCCAAAACTCCCACATTTCACACCAAAATCCCACATTTTGCCCCCAAAATCCCCCATTTTTCGCCCAAATTTCTGCATTTTTGCCCCAAATCCCGCTTTTTTGCCCCAAATTCCCCCATTTTTCACCAAAATCCCACATTTTGCCCCAAATTCCCCCATTTCACACCAAAATCCCACATTTTGCCCCAAATCCCCCCATTTCACACCAAAATCCCACATTTTGCCCACTGAAAAGGGAAGCTAGGGAAGGAATTTGTCCTGTCATAGAGCGGTTCATAGAACTAAGACTACTAAAAGAATGTGAGTCAGAATTCAATACACCTATACTTCCAGTTAAGAAACCTGATGGGTCCTATAGGATAGTTCAAGACTTAAGAGCCATCAACAAAATAACAGAGGACCTGTGGTAGCTAACCCCTATACCCTATTAACCATGCTAAAACCTGGTTTAGCTTGGTTTACGGTCCTAGATTTAAAAGATGCTTTCTTTTGCCTCCCTCTCCATGAAGCCAGCCAGAAAATTTTTGCTTTTGAATGGGAAAATCCCAAAAGTGGTCGAAAGACCCGGCTCACATGGACGGTGTTGCCGCAGGGTTTTAAAAATAGCCCCACAATTTTTGGGAATCAGCTAGCAAAGGACTTGGAATCATGGGAACCACCATCAGAAGAAGGGAAGGTGTTACAATATGTAGACGACCTTCTTATTGCAACCAGAACCAAAGAATCCTGTGTCATTTGGACCGTGAGTCTGTTCAATTTCCTGGGACTACAGGGATATCGGGTTTCTAAGAAAAAGGCACAGGCGTTGTTACAACCCCAGGTCACGTACCTGGGGTACGAGATCAGTGCCGGACAACGGATCCTAGGACAAGCCCGGAAAGAGGCCATATGGCAAAGCCCCCGACCACAAACTATAAAGGAACTACGGACATTCTTAGGAATGACGGGTGGTGCCAACTTTGGATATGTGATTATGGTCTGCCTGTTTAAGCCACTCTATTCCCTGATAGCAGCTAACCAAAAGTGTCTCCAGTGGGATGCTGAGTCAGATCGAGCCTTCCATCAGCTGAAGAAAGCCCTGATGTCGGCATCGGCATTGGGACTTCCTGATGTGAGTAAGCCATTTTTTCTATTTTCCCACGAAAAACAAGGAATGGCACTAGGAATATTGGCACAAGATTTGGGACCATACAGACGGGCGGTAGCATACTTCTCCAAACAGCTGGATGCCGCTGCGAAAGGGTGGCTGTTCTGGTTTTGTTAGTGAGGGGGGGCCTAAGGTGGTAGCTTCTGTAGGAAACTGCTAGAAGTCGCTCCGCTTTGTTCAGTGGACTTGGCTGGGCCTAGAGCGGACCCGCTGCTGGCCAAGGCCGAGCCGATTGGTAGCAGAATGTCCCGTGATAACGCCTCTGCGATAACGTATTTAAATAGGGGAAAACAGAAAAAAAAAAAAAAAGGGAGAGATGTGAAGCAGCTGAGCGGGGGGCAGAGAGGGGGAAGCGCGAGCCTTGTGGGCCTTGCAGGCCTCACCCTCTGGCCTCCCGCCGGGCAGCCGACTGGGCCCAACTCGGCCCGGCCTGGCTGCAAGAAGTGGAGAGGAGCAGTTGAAGTGAATAAGATGTAAAAAGGATCCTGAGAGGCGTCTGCCAGCCTGTTGTGAGGAACGGCTGCAGACGCCAAGGTCAGTGAAGGAGGAGGGGGAGGAGTAATGCGGCTCCTGGCCAAGATTCCTCTGCAACTCGTGGTGACGACCATGGTGGAGCAGGTTGTCCCCCTGCAGCCCATGGAGGTCCACGGAGGGGCAGAGATCCACCTGCAGCCCGTGGAGGACCCCACGCCGGAGCAGGTGGAGGCCTGAAGGAGGCTGTGCCCCGTGGAGGGCCCGCTGGGACAGCTGTTCTAGAGGGACTGTGTTGGATACCTGGAGTATCAGGGACACTTAGTGAACAATCCAGACCGAATGGAATTGTTATGTTTGTGAGCAGCAGGCCTCAAGGACATCACTGAAGCCGCTTGTGAGAAAGTAATGAAGCCGCCTGTAAGAAAGTACTGAAGCCACCTGTGAGAAAATAATGAGGCCGCCTGTGAGAAAGTAATGAAGCTTCCTGTGAGAAAGTAAACGAAGCAACCTTGAAGAAGATCGTAAACAACTCTGAGAAAGTGAAAACATGAAAAGTACGGGACTTTCAGGTTAACGGGACTTTCCAGATTAGCTAACTGCAAGTAGGAAGGATATGCAAATGTAACTATTAGAGCTTAAGCCAATCACGCAATGACTAGTAGGCATATTTTATCTTAGCAATATAAATATGTGCACCCGGGACTAATAAATCGAACTACGCTTATTACTCATATTGAGTCTTTTGTCGTACGTTCCTCCGTCGCTCGCAAATGGCGCCCGAACAGGGACTACTAGAAGACACTGCTATCGGAGTGGCGGAGGCAGAGAAGCACCGGGAGCAGCGACCGGGGGGCAAGATCGACTACGCATTTGTCCTTCAGATGCGACGATCCGGAGCCTGAACCGTTGAAACAGGGGTTCGCCGTCTGCCAGGACAAGGACAGGCAGACAAAACAGGACAAGCTGCAAAAAAGGGGTGCCTTAATCAGGGAGCACCAATAGTGAGTACTTAATCAGGGAGTAAAAGGGGTGCCTTAATCAGGGAGCACCAATTGTGAAACTGCCGGCAATAATGGAAAAGGAGGTAGCCCTAGAATTATTATGCTCTCTATGAGAGGACTGAGTTATGACTCGGCCGTCCTAGAAGCTTTGCTGCAGTGGGCAAAGAAAAGGGAATTAATCCCCACAGTTGATGATCCTTTTGAACTCCCGACACAGGAAAAGATAGGAAAAAAGCTGTGGGATGAAATAAATAAGGGATCTCCACCGTGTGGAAGCTAATTAACGAAACATTGATAAGCATGAAAGCCGAGCGTTCAGTTGCTGCATCTGCTTTTGCGGCCTTAACTCCAGCCGACGGGTCCACCTCCACTACCAGCATGCTGTTCTTGGGTTTAACGAGCCCTGCCGCCGCCCCGGCTCGTGCTGAGGGTGGGGGGGTTCGAGCCCCAGCAAGGACTCCAGGAACTGCAGCCACAGCCCCTATAACTATAGATATGCGGGCACCAGAGGGAAAAACTGCCAAAGGCTTTTCACCACCATCAGACGTACCACCGCCAGGCACCCCGCCACGCTGCGCCAGTGCAGACTCAGAGTCACGAGCCTTTTCGCCGGCACCAACAGCTCTGGTTTATCCCCCGTTACCACCTTCTTCCCTGCCACCACGGCGTGAGGAGGAGGGGGATGAACATTCATCTGGCTCCAAGGACGCACAGCTGGAAGAGACGCTAAAAAGACTGGAAGCCCTAGAGATTCGCCTAGAAGTGTCACTGGGAAACTTGTCAACTCCTTCGCCTGTGCCACATCGAGACCTGTCAGCATCCAACCTATTCATTCCGAACGGAGCATCGGGTGAGATCAGTCTTTTTGCACCTTTGCAAGGGACGCCGGCGGGAGGGGCCGGGGTTTTGAATCCGATAGTGCAGTGGAAAGAGGTGATTCGAGATGCTTTGATAGAAGGAGAGCCTTTTCCTATGGCATTTCCAGTTGTGACTGATAATACTGGGAAAAGTGTGTGGAAAGCATTAGACTGGAAAATATTGAAGGAAGCTAAAAGTGCAGTTACTCAGTATGGGCTAAAATCATCATATGCTCAATCTGTGTTGCAGCATATTTTTTCATCACAGTTGTTAGCTCCTTATGATATTAGAATGATTGTCCAGGTCGCAGCAGCTGCAGTTCTTTCAGTACTGGCAGGCTGCTTGTGATAGGGCAGCTGCAACGCCTCGACAACAGGGTGATCCATTATTCGGGGTGCAAACTCAAATGCTGATGGGAGCGGGACACTACACACGATCTGATTGGCAAGCGCAATTTGCTACCGAAGTGTTACAACTGGGCCAAGATTTGGCTTATAGAGCGCTTGCTAGGGTGCACGATGAAAAGTCTGGACCTGCCTTTACATCAAGAAGACAAGGTCCCACAGAACCATATGGGAAATTTATTGATCGGTTGCACACTGCAATTATGGCTCACCCTGATCTGGATGATGACATGAAAGCAAAGTTCTTAGATATGCTTGCCTTTAATAATGCTAATAAAAAAAAAAAAAAAAACCAAAAAACAAACCCAAAAAACTAAGAGAGCCCTCAGTGTGCTGCCAAAAGGATCTAGTACAGGGCAACTGCTGGAAGCTGCTGAGCGAATGTTAGAACAAGAAAAGGCTACAGTCATGGCTGCTGCTGTAGGTGCAGCCGTTAAACCGTTGATATCAATAAAGCGGCGCGTGATTAACTGTCTGTAACCCCCATTCCCTCTTTCCCCCCCCCCGCCCCCCATCCCTGTCCCGCTAAGGGGGCAGGGGAGGGAGGTGGAGATGGTGTTAAGCCTGGGAAGAGGGAGGGGTGGGGGGAGGTTGTCTTGCTCCCTTTTTCCTTATCCTGCTTTGGTTTTAGTGATGGTCTGTTTTGCTTGTAGCGGTGGCTTTAAGGATCCCTCCCTATTCTTGTCTTAAACCTCAGGTTTTAGTTTTCTTTCCTCTTATATGTCTGGGCCACAGCCGCCGCCAGGCGCCCCCACCCCCCCGCCCCTGACATGGTTAACAGATACTCCTGTCTGAGTCGAGCTTTGTATAAGTGGAAGGACCGTTCCCTCTTATAACATGGGGGAAGGGATACGCTTATGTCTTTACAGGAGCAGTAAACAAGTGGATCCTTGTCTGTATCATCTGCGGGTATTTCAGAACATGTTTGGTTGACCTGCCAGATACCGGTAGGACGGCAACTCTGTGTAAAACAGCAGCAACCACAAGTGCTGAGTGCTAAAACTACAAAAGATGGAACTTTTTGGGATCAGTAAAGATGGACTTCTATTTTTTTTTAACTATTCAAGAGCTAATGTTTCTAGAGGGGTAATGATTGTAAATGCTTTAAGATCTATACATTGCAACGACACAGCATGACGTAATCATGCGAGCACATATCAAAATCCAGACAGCATAAAAGACCTAAACGAAGCATACATAGCATTGAATCTGGTTGCCAAGATAATACAGAGTTTTGGAAACTAAGTAAAATTATTGCTGCTTCAGTCTTTACACCTGGTGTGGCAAGTGCCTAGGCATTAACTATGCTAAATAAATTGGACTGTTGGCTTGCTAAGCAAATAAATACAACTGTATCGGCACTATCAACGCTGTTAACTGATGTAGATTCTATATACTATGCTACTTTACAAAACAGAACCGCTGTTAGCCTGCAGAGCACATATTTGACGGGCCTTGTTGCATGCGCTGGCCACGCATGCAGCAACGTCTAGTCAGTACTCTTTCACTGAATCTGCTGAGGGTATAAACAGAGGTGGCTCGGAGCGAAGGGGAGAGGACAGACCCAGAGCACACTTTATTTACAACAGGGGACGCCCTGAAGGTGCTGCGCCTGCCTCCCTTCTCTGCTCTGACCCGGCTGATAAACATCCTCTTGCTCAGCGGTGTCTTTGGCATAGTTGGGTTAGTAACAGAATAGATCAGCAATAGATTTTTTTTATTATTAGCACAAAATCATGGTTGTCAGGATTTTGATGGGCTTTGCTGCATGAATCTGTCTGATCATTCGGAATCTATTCACAAAAGTATTCAAAACTTGCAAAAAGGAGTACAAAAACAGCAACAAAGTGATGGTTTTGATATATTCAGACATCTTTTGGTGACTTGATATAAGCTTGTTACTAATAGCTGTAGGATGCTTATTCATTCCTTTTATATATGTATTTTGATCTATAATTCTGTGTCTTAAAATGTGTGCAAACTTTAATAGATAAAGCGTTGAAACAAGCCTCTTCTCCTAAACAAAGAAGGGGGAGATGTGGTATTTCGCTGAGCCAGTATGGTATCAGTGAAAGCACACTGACCTTGGGGGAGGAATGCAATCATGCTCTCAGGAAGAAAGCCATGGAATGAGAAGGGAAGCTTTAAGATACAAAACATTGTTAGCAGAATTTATGGCTTGTTTCAACAGAGGCCTGCAGAAAACTAGTCATTGCTCTTGTAGATAAGAAAGTTACTGGAGTTGTTATATCCATAATAGTAGAAAAATGTTATAGTAGAAAATTACTAGAAGGTACTGAAACTTAGCTTTGCTTTGTAATCATGAATATGCATAAACATGTGATCAGTAATTTTATTAACTAAGCTTGTGTGTGGCATAACTGGGTGGTTGCTGTCCTTGGTTAAAATCGGAATTATGATACTAGGCATCATACTAGGCATAACATACCATGCTTGCAAAAAATGATTAACAACTCAATACAGACAATCTGGCTCATAAAAAAAAAAAAAAAAAAAAAAAAAAGAAGAAAAGGGAGATTCAGTAGAGGCCTACATGAACCTAGTTGATATTGTAGTAAAATAAGGTCAGGAGTACCAAAAAGAGCCATAGGAGGACCATGTTATTTTGGAAAATTGATAATGTTTGCTCCACCTATGAGAACATTACGGAATCACACTCGAGCAAGAAGATCGCTAAAAGTATTGACTCCCCATTGTGACGGCAATTTAACCCTGTTGGGTACAGCTGAGCGGATAGCATTATCTTTATTTGTTCCTTGGGCAGCAACTGCAAAAGCTTTAGCTAACTTAAATAAATTAGCTTGTTGGGCACAAAAGCAAATGAATTTAACCTCTAGCATGTTATCAGGATTATTAGAAGACATGGATAGTATGCGTCATGATATTTTTGCAGAATCTAGCAGCCATTGATTTTTTGTTATTAGCGCATAAGTGGGTCTGGATTGTTCAAAACAAAAAGGGGGATTTGTTGGATACCTGGAGTATCAGGGACACTTAGTGAACAATCCAGACCGAATGGAATTGTTATGTTTGTGAGCAGCAGGCCTCAAGGACATCACTGAAGCCGCTTGTGAGAAAGTAATGAAGCCGCCTGTAAGAAAGTACTGAAGCCACCTGTGAGAAAATAATGAGGCCGCCTGTGAGAAAGTAATGAAGCTTCCTGTGAGAAAGTAAACGAAGCAACCTTGAAGAAGATCGTAAACAACTCTGAGAAAGTGAAAACATGAAAAGTACGGGACTTTCAGGTTAACGGGACTTTCCAGATTAGCTAACTGCAAGTAGGAAGGATATGCAAATGTAACTATTAGAGCTTAAGCCAATCACGCAATGACTAGTAGGCATATTTTATCTTAGCAATATAAATATGTGCACCCAGGACTAATAAATCGAACTACGCTTATTACTCATATTGAGTCTTTTGTCGTACGTTCCTCCGTCGCTCGCAGGACTGCACCCCGTGGAAGAGATGACCCACGCCGGAGCAGTTTCACGGACAACTGTGGACGTGGGAGGGACCCCACGCTGGAGCAGAGGAGGAATGCAAGGAGTTCTTCCCCCGACGATGACACAGAGGCATAAAACAACGCGTGATGAACTGACTGCGACCCCCATTCCCCCCCCCCCGCCCCCGACCCCCCCCTCCATGCCGCTCGGGAGGGGAAGGTAGTAGAGATAATGTTAAGCCCGGGAAGAGGGAGGGGTGGGGGGAGGTTATCTTGTTCCCTGTCTCATTCTCCTGCTAGTTTTAGAAATAAATGAGTGTTTTTCCCCAAGTCGAGTCTGTTTTGCCTGTAACGGTAACTTTACAAATTTCTTCCCGTCCTTATCTCAAACCTCGAGCCGTTTTTCTTATATCATCTCCTCCTATTCTCTCGGAGGGTGGGGGGAGCGAGAGAGAGACTGTGTAGTCTGGTCCCGATCGGGGCTGAACTACGACAGTGGCCCAGCTGTCTGAGAGCAGTAGCAGCTGTCATTCTAAACATTCAAGAAGCCTGAAAGTTCACTCTAGGCCAGAAAATGACTGTCCTAGTTTCCCAGACTGTATCTGCAGTCCTTGAAGCAAAAGGAGGGCATTGGCTTTCCCCACAAAGGTTCCTGAAATATCAAGCTATAATGGTTGAACAGGATGATGTTGAAATCGTGACCACAAACATCATCAATCCGGCCTCATTCCTTGATGGGAACATCGGGGAGCCGGTGAGTCATGACTGCTTGGAAACAATTGAAACCATGTATTCTAGTCGAACGGATCTTAAAGATGTCCCTGTCGATGGAGCCGAACATTGGTTCACCGATGGAAGCAGCTATATGTTAAATGGAAGGCGACATTCCGGATATGCTGTTACCACTTTTGAAAAGGTGACAGAGTCCAGGCCACTATCAGCCGACGTCTCAGCCCAAAAGGCCGAGATCATAGCCCTTACCTGAGCCCTGGAGAGAGCCCAGGGAAGGACTGTAAACATTTGGACTGACCCTAAATATGCCTTTGGGGTGGTACATGCCCATGGAGCAATATGGAAGGAAAGAGGACTGTTAAATTCTCATGGAAAAACCATCAAACACGCAGAAGGGATTTTGAAAATCCTGAATGCAGTCCAGCTTCCCAAAAAGGTGGCAATTATGCATATTAAAGCACACCAGAAAGTGAGCACAGAATTGGAAAGAGGAAATGAGCTGGCAGATAGGGAAGCAAAACAAGCAGCTAGAGAAACAATCAAGGTAGAGGGTGCGCTAATACCTGATGGACAGGTATTTCTAGAAGGTAAACCAGAATACACAAAGGAAGTCGGCAAACTTATTAATGATCTAAAGGGGTCATATAATGAGGAAGGGTGGGCCAATTACTACCCCTCACACGGGAGGGTAGTAATTCCCTCCTACATGATATGGTCAGTAGTCCGAGAAGAACATAGAAAAAGACACTGGGGGGAGGGGGGGGCAGAAGCCCTATATAAAGATCTCATCAGGAACATAATAGCGCGAAACTTAGCCACTACCGTTAGACAAGTAACTCAACAATGTGATCTTTGTCTCCAGACTAATCCTAAAGTTGTAAAAGAGCCGAAACTTGAAAAAATCGGAAAGGGGAATGGTCCGGGACAACGTTGGCAGATTGATTTCTCAGAACTCCCTAGAAAAGGGGGGTATCGATACTTATTAGTACTTACGGATACCTTTTCAGGCTGGCCAGAAGCTTTCCCGTGCGTAACTGCTAAAGCCTGGGAAGTAACCAAAATACTGCTCCAGGAAATAGTACCTAGGTTTGGAGTCGCAGCAGTAATGTCATCGGATAGAGGACCACATTTTGTGTCCAGAATAGTACAAGCAATTAGCCACCATCTAGGGACAGAGTGGCAATTACATACCTCTTACCAACCACAATCAAGTGGCCAGGTGGAGAAAATGAATCACCCAATCAAACAACAGATTGTCAAGTTGGGTCAGGAAACTAATCTAACTTTACCATTAGCTCTTATACGAATACGAACCAGACCAAGAGCAAGAGAAGGGCTTAGTCCATTCGAAATTCTATATGGACGACCCTATGGGGTACAAAAGGGAACGTCTTCACAAATTGGTGAAGAAATAATGACCTCCTATATGGTGGCACTAAACAAACAATTAAAAAGAATTGAAAAACATGCAATGGGAACACGTCGTAGGGGTCTGGATGGGCCTGTTCACGATATACAACCAGGGGACTATGTATATGTTAAATCTCTTACAGAAAAAACTCTGGAACCACAGTGGGCCGGACCTTTTCAAGTCCTCCTCACCACCTACACGGCAATTAAGGTAAAGGGACAGAACTCCTGGATACACCATACTCGGATCAAGAGAGCCTCTGCAACCTTGTGGAAAGTAACTCTAGACAACAACGAAGACTTGAGACTTAAACTCGTTCGAACGGATAAGGGCGGGAACAGTGCAGTAGTGAACCGGAGGGACACCACAGCAAACGATACCGGACAAAGAAACCGGGACCGGCCAGTAACTAATCTCGCCCAAATCTGTCATCGGTGCAGTTTATATCTTATTTGTCATTTTATTATAGGAAATATAAAACCCATTTTAGCAGGTCACCAAAGGCAGTACATTATCTACAGAAGTAGCTGTACTAATCCACTAGACCAACTAAATCCTAAAATGACCAATTGTTTAATTGGAATTGTGATTGGGCTTACAATATTTTCCTGCATCTTACCACTAACTTGTAATCAAAAGGACACCAAATGGCCGTGGTCTCACGCCTCCCTTGGGTTTACAGGAAGCATGGGACCACCTTTTAAACGGTCGGGCTTAAACTTGGCCACTGTGGTTATGCACAAAATGGAAATGTACTCAGGGCATGAGTGGGGCTGGGACAGAGGCAACAGGGATCCTTAATACTATGGTGCACCCCGTTGTGATCTTATTGATTAGCTTAGGAGTTTTATTAATATTAACTATTGTGCTGTACCTATGGGTTTGGAGACTGTTTAAGAAAGTAACACTGTCGTAGTTCAGCCCCGATCAGGACCAGACTACGCAGTCTCTCTCTCACTCCTCCCACCCTCCGAGAGAACAGGGGGAGATAATGTAAGGAAAAACGGCTCGAGGTTTGAGATAAGGACAGGGAGAAATCCTTAAATTTACCATCACGGGCAAAACAGACTCCTCTTGGGGAAAACTATTCATTTATTACTACAAACAGCAAGATAATGAGACAGAGAACAAGATAACCTCCCTCCACCCCTCCCTCTTCCCAAGCTTAACATTATCTCTACTACCTTCCCCCCCCCGAGTGGCACAGGAGGGGGAAGAGGGAATGGGGATTGCGGTCAGTTCATCACGCGTTGTTTTACGCTGCTGCTTCATGGTTGGGGGAAGAACTCCTCACATTCCTCCCCTGCTCTGTTGTGGGGTCCCACCCGTACGCCACAGTCCTTCCTGAAACTGCTCCGGCATGGGTCATCTCTTCCACGGGGTGCAGTCTCTCCAGAACAGCTGTCCCAGCGGGCCCTCCATGGGCCACAGCTGCCTTCAGGCATCCACCTCCCCCAGTACGGGATCCTTCACGGGCTCCAAGTGGATCTCTGCCCCTCCGTGGACCTCCATGGGCTGCAGGGGGACAACCTGCTCCACCATGGTCGTCACCACAGGCTGCAGGGGAATCTTGGCCAGGAGCCACATTACTCCTCCCACTCCTTCTGAACTGACCTGGGCATCTGCAGCCGTTCCTCACAACAGGCTGGTAGATGTCTCTCAGGATCCTTTTTACATCTTATTCACTTCTCCTCTCCTCTCCACTTCCTGCAGCCGGGCCGGACCAATTCGGGCCCAGTCAGCGGCTTGGCGAGAGGCCAGAGGGTGAGGCCTGCAAGGCCCATAAGGCCTGCGCCTCCCTCTCTGTGCCTCTGCCCCCCGCTCAGCTGCTTCACATCTCTCCCTTTTTTTTTTTTTTCTGTTTTCCCCTATTTAAATACGTTATCGCAGAGGCGTTATCAGGGGACATTCTGCTACCAATTGGCTTGGCCTTGGCCAGCAGCGGGTCCGCTCTAGGCCCGGCCGAGTCCACTGAACAAAGGGGAGCGACTTCTAGCAGTTTCCTACAGAAGCTACCACCTTAGGCCCCCCCGTCACTAAACAAAACCATGTATGATGCTTCATATCATTCAGGGAAACTGTTTAAGTAAAAGAATTTACTTAGTGTGATTAAAAGGGGGGATTGATATAGGGGACAATAAGTTAATCACAACTATATATGTATGCTCTTAAAGAATTGTTGTAGTTCAGCCCCGATCGGGACCAGACTACGCAGTCTCTCTCTCACTCCCCCCCCACCCTCCAAGAGAACAGGGGGAGATTTGGTAAACAAAAGAAAACCAGGAAAAAACCAAACCCGTGGGTTGAGATTGAACAAAAAGTAAATTTAACAGTAATGACAGAAGAAAACAAAACAGTGATGCAATACAAATATAGTATAATGGCTTACAACAAATCTCCACACCTAGTTTCTTCCACGTAGCAGGAGGCTCCTTTCACCACCCTCCTCACTTACATACTGAGCCCCAGCAGTTAGCTAATTAGTTAACTATCCCAGCCATAGGGGCTACCAGCTTCAGTACTCCACCCAGCTCAGGTAAATATTAACTCTATCCTAGCCAGAACCAGACAAGAATACAGTTACAAAACATAGTCACGTACCCATATAGCTTAGAGAAACAATTAATGGAAGAGGAAGTCTGTTTTTTTTTTCTTTTCCTGACGAAGGACTCATTTGTAAGGAGTGAGAAACAGTCCCTACTGCTCAGTGGGAAAAAATCTTAAAAATCCTGAACCTTTTGTTACATGGTGACCAGCTCTGAATACCCTTGCTGCTCCTCACCGGCTCTTGCTACCACACATACAGGCTCCAAACTCTGGGGCTCCGGGCTTTCCTAGACCACCAGGACAGGGTGGTAAAGATCTACAGGCGTAAAAAAAATCTACAGGCCAGGAAACATTGGGGCTCCGGGATTTCCTAGACCACCAGGACTCCGACGTTTAACACCAGCTCGAGCTGTCCGCCTAGTGTTAAACCACAGCTTAAAAATGGTGAATGTCAGACAGCTGCTCCCACACCAGAAGTGTCAGCTCTGGAATGTCTTGCTGCTTCTCACCAGCTCTAGGCACCACATCTACAGGCTCACAAACATTGGGGATCCGGCATTTCCTGGGACACCAGGACTCCGACGTCTACCATCACCTCAACTCAGCAGTCCCTTTTGAAAAAAATCTTAAAAATCACAAACGTCAGAAGACTGCTCCCACACCAGAAGTGACATTTCTGAAAGCTCTTGCTTCTCCCGCCCGGCTCTTGCCACCGCATCTACAGGCTCACAAATATTGGGACTGCGAGATTTCCTAGAACACCAGCACTCCAACGTTTACCACGGTGTACTTATGGCCGCCCAGTGAAAACACTCTTATATATCATGAACGTTGGATGATAGATCCCACACCAGAAGTGCCAGCTCTGAAAACCCCTCAGTGGCTCTTGCCACCGCATCTACAAGCCCAGCAACACTGGGGCTCCGTTCTTTCCTAGACAATCAGGACTCTGACTTTTGCCACCATGTACACCAGGAAACTTTCAGAGGTGGCACCTTTGGTGTTAAAGCAATCGTCTGAGTTCGTGATTTTTAAGATTTATTTCTCACTGTGCAGCAGCTCTAGGTGATGGTAAGTGTCAGAGTCCTGCTGGTGGAGGAAAGCCCAGAGACTCAATGTTTCTGAGCCTGTAGATGTGGTGGGAAGAGTCGGTGAGGAGCAGCAAGAACTTTTAGAGCAGGCACTTCAGGTGTTGGAGTAATTGTCTGACTTCCTTCTCCGCGGCTGCTTCCAAGTTGACGGTAACTGCCAGCGAGCTAGCTGTGTAGGACAGTGAAGAGGCTGACACGTGTGTGTCCGTAGAGCTGCTAGAAAGCGTACGTGAAGAGCAGGAAGGGCTTTCAGAGCAGCCGGTTCTCGTCTTGGACAGTCGCCACACATCCGCACTTTTAGTGCCTCAGAACCCCGGACAGCTTGCAAAACACGGCTGTAACTGTCCCAGCGCAAGCTGTTCAGGAAAGCACAGAAATGCGATGTTCGCGTGCTTTTAGCGCTGTTCGCAAGAAGCCTCCGGAGCAGGCACTTCTCGTGCGGCAACAACCATGCCTTCTACGATCTTTCCTAGCCTCTTTTCGTCCGGGCAGTCGGCTTGAGCTGATGTGAAGTGTTGGTGGGCAAATCATCCAGAGAAGAGTCGCAATGCTTCTGGGCTGTTAGCAAGAGCGAGTGAAGAGCAGCAAGAGCTTTCCTTGCTGACCGTTTTCACGTGGGAGAGTAGCTGGACATTTGCCGGTTTAGTGCCTTGTTTCTTCTGCGCAGCTTGCACAAAGCTCATTGAGGCTTTCGCGGTTCGAGTTGTGCATCGCCGGAGCTCTGCGGGAAAGAGCGAGAGAAGAGCCGCGAAAGCTCCGAGTGCGGCCAGCTCGCGTGTAGCAGCGAATGTGCGCTGTTCGCCGGTTGCAGGGCGACTGCCTTCTGCGCGGCTGCTTCCAAGTTGACGGTAACTGCCAGCGTGCTAGCTGTGTAGGACAGTGAAGAGGCTGACGCGTGTGTGTCCGTAGAGCTGCTAGAAAGCGTACGTGACGAGCAGGAAGGGCTTTCAGAGCAGCCGGTTCTCGTCTTGCACAGTCGCCACACATCCGCACTTTTAGTGCCTCAGAACCCTGGACAGCTTGCAAAACACGGCTGTAACTGTCCCAGCGCAAGCTGTTCAGGAAAGCACAGAAACGCGATGTTCGCGTGCTTTTAGCGCTGCTCGCAAGAAGCCTCCGGAGCAGGCACTTCTCGTGCAGCAACAACCGTGCCTGCTACGATCTTTCCTAGCCTCTTTTCCTCCGGGCAGCCGGCTTGAGCTGATGTGAAGTGTTGGTGGGCAAATCACCCAGAGAAGAGTCGCAATGCTACTGGGCTGTTAGCAAGAGCTTTCCTTGCTGACCCTTTTCACGTTGGAGATTAGCTGGACATTTGCCGGTTTAGTGCCTTGTTTCTTCTGCGCAGCTTGCACAAAGCTCATTGCGGCTTTCGCGGTTCGAGTTGTGCATCGCCGGAGCTCTGCGGGAAAGAGCGAGAGAAGAGCCGCGAAAGCTCCGAGTGCGGCCAGCTCGCGTGTAGCCGCGAATGTGCGCTGTTCGCCGGTTGCAGGGCGAGTGCCTTCTGCGCGGCTGCTTCCAAGTTGACGGTAACTGCCAGCGTGCTAGCTGTGTAGGACAGTGAAGAGGCTGACGCGTGTGTGTCCGTAGAGCTGCTAGAAAGCGTACGTGACGAGCAGGAAGGGCTTTCAGAGCAGCCGGTTCTCGTCTTGCACAGTCGCCACACATCCGCACTTTTAGTGCCTCAGAACCCCGGACAGCTTGCAAAACACGGCTGTAACTGTCCCAGCGCAAGCTGTTCAGGAAAGCACAGAAACGCGATGTTCGCGTGCTTTTAGCGCTGTTCGCAAGAAGCCTCCGGAGCAGGCACTTCTCGTGCAGCAACAACCGTGCCTGCTACGATCTTTCCTAGCCTCTTTTCCTCCGGGCAGCCGGCTTGAGCTGATGTGAAGTGTTGGTGGGCAAATCATCCAGAGAAGAGTCGCAATGCTTCTGGGCTGTTAGCAAGAGCTTTCCTTGCTGAGCCTTTTCACGTTGGAGATTAGCTGGACATTTGCCGGTTTAGTGCCTTGTTTCTTCTGCGCAGCTTGCACAAAGCTCATTGCGGCTTTCGCGGTTCGAGTTGTGCATCGCCGGAGCTCTGCGAGAAAGAGCGAGAGAAGAGCCGCGAAAGCTCCGAGTGCGGCCAGCTCGCGTGTAGCCGCGAATGTGCGCTGTTCGCCGGTTGCAGGGCGACTGCCTTCTGCGCGGCTGCTTCCAAGTTGACGGTAACTGCCAGCGTGCTAGCTGTGTAGGACAGTGAAGAGGCTGACGCGTGTGTGTCCGTAGAGCTGCTAGAAAGCGTACGTGAAGAGCAGGAAGGGCTTTCAGAGCAGCCGGTTCTCGTCTTGGACAGTCGCCACACATCCGCACTTTTAGTGCCTCAGAACCCCGGACAGCTTGCAAAACACGGCTGTAACTGTCCCAGCGCAAGCTGTTCAGGAAAGCACAGAAACGCGATGTTCGCGTGCTTTTAGCGCTGCTCGCAAGAAGCCTCCGGAGCAGGCACTTCTCGTGCAGCAACAACCGTGCCTGCTACGATCTTTCCTAGCCTCTTTTCCTCCGGGCAGCCGGCTTGAGCTGATGTGAAGTGTTGGTGGGCAAATCACCCAGAGAAGAGTCGCAATGCTTCTGGGCTGTTAGCAAGAGCTTTCCTTGCTGACCCTTTTCACGTTGGAGATTAGCTGGACATTTGCCGGTTTAGTGCCTTGTTTCTTCTGCGCAGCTTGCACAAAGCTCATTGCGGCTTTCGCGGTTCGAGTTGTGCATCGCCGGAGCTCTGCGGGAAAGAGCGAGAGAAGAGCCGCGAAAGCTCCGAGTGCGGCCAGCTCGCGTGTAGCCGCGAATGTGCGCTGTTCGCCGGTTGCAGGGCGACTGCCTTCTGCGCGGCTGCTTCCAAGTTGACGGTAACTGCCAGCGTGCTAGCTGTGTAGGACAGTGAAGAGGCTGACGCGTGTGTGTCCGTAGAGCTGCTAGAAAGCGTACGTGACGAGCAGGAAGGGCTTTCAGAGCAGCCGGCTCTCGTCTTGGACAGTCGCCACACATCCGCACTTTTAGTGCCTCAGAACCCCGGACAGCTTGCAAAACACGGCTGTAACTGTCCCAGCGCAAGCTGTTCTTGAAAGCACAGAAACGCGATGTTCGCGTGCTTTTAGCGCTGCTCGCAAGAAGCCTCCGGAGCAGGCACTTCTCGTGCAGCAACAACCGTGCCTGCTACGATCTTTCCTAGCCTCTTTTCCTCCGGGCAGCCGGCTTGAGCTGATGTGAAGTGTTGGTGGGCAAATCATCCAGAGAAGAGTCGCAATGCTTCTGGGCTGTTAGCAAGAGCTTTCCTTGCTGACCCTTTTCACGTTGGAGATTAGCTGGACATTTGCCGGTTTAGTGCCTTGTTTCTTCTGCGCAGCTTGCACAAAGCTCATTGCGGCTTTCGCGGTTCGAGTTGTGCATCGCCGGAGCTCTGCGGGAAAGAGCGAGAGAAGAGCCGCGAAAGCTCCGAGTGCGGCCAGCTCGCGTGTAGCCGCGAATGTGCGCTGTTCGCCGGTTGCAGGGCGACTGCCTTCTGCGCGGCTGCTTCCAAGTTGACGGTAACTGCCAGCGTGCTAGCTGTGTAGGACAGTGAAGAGGCTGACGCGTGTGTGTCCGTAGAGCTGCTAGAAAGCGTACGTGACGAGCAGGAAGGGCTTTCAGAGCAGCCGGTTCTCGTCTTGCACAGTCGCCACACATCCGCACTTTTAGTGCCTCAGAACCCCGGACAGCTTGCAAAACACGGCTGTAACTGTCCCAGCGCAAGCTGTTCAGGAAAGCACAGAAACGCGATGTTCGCGTGCTTTTAGCGCTGCTCGCAAGAAGCCTCCGGAGCAGGCACTTCTCGTGCAGCAACAACCGTGCCTGCTACGATCTTTCCTAGCCTCTTTTCCTCCGGGCAGCCGGCTTGAGCTGATGTGAAGTGTTGGTGGGCAAATCATCCAGAGAAGCGTCGCAATGCTTCTGGGCTGTTAGCAAGAGCTTTCCTTGCTGAGCCTTTTCACGTTGGAGATTAGCTGGACATTTGCCGGTTTAGTGCCTTGTTTCTTCTGCGCAGCTTGCACAAAGCTCATTGCGGCTTTCGCGGTTCGAGTTGTGCATCGCCGGAGCTCTGCGTGAAAGAGCGAGAGAAGAGCCGCGAAAGCTCCGAGTGCGGCCAGCTCGCGTGTAGCCGCGAATGTGCGCTGTTCGCCGGTTGCAGGGCGAGTGCCTTCTGCGCGGCTGCTTCCAAGTTGACGGTAACTGCCAGCGTGCTAGCTGTGTAGGACAGTGAAGAGGCTGACGCGTGTGTGTCCGTAGAGCTGCTAGAAAGCGTACGTGACGAGCAGGAAGGGCTTTCAGAGCAGCCGGTTCTCGTCTTGGACAGTCGCCACACATCCGCACTTTTAGTGCCTCAGAACCCCGGACAGCTTGCAAAACACGGCTGTAACTGTCCCAGCGCAAGCTGTTCAGGAAAGCACAGAAACGCGATGTTCGCGTGCTTTTAGCGCTGCTCGCAAGAAGCCTCCGGAGCAGGCACTTCTCGTGCAGCAACAACCGTGCCTGCTACGATCTTTCCTAGCCTCTTTTCCTCCGGGCAGCCGGCTTGAGCTGATGTGAAGTGTTGGTGGGCAAATCATCCAGAGAAGCGTCGCAATGCTTCTGGGCTGTTAGCAAGAGCTTTCCTTGCTGACCCTTTTCACGTTGGAGATTAGCTGGACATTTGCCGGTTTAGTGCCTTGTTTCTTCTGCGCAGCTTGCACAAAGCTCATTGCGGCTTTCGCGGTTCGAGTTGTGCATCGCCGGAGCTCTGCGGGAAAGAGCGAGAGAAGAGCCGCGAAAGCTCCGGGTGCGGCCAGCTCGCGTGTAGCCGCGAATGTGCGCTGTTCGCCGGTTGCAGGGCGAGTGCCTTCTGCGCGGCTGCTTCCAAGTTGACGGTAACTGCCAGCGTGCTAGCTGTGTAGGACAGTGAAGAGGCTGACGCGTGTGTGTCCGTAGAGCTGCTAGAAAGCGTACGTGACGAGCAGGAAGGGCTTTCAGAGCAGCCGGTTCTCGTCTTGCACAGTCGCCACACATCCGCACTTTTAGTGCCTCAGAACCCCGGACAGCTTGCAAAACACGGCTGTAACTGTCCCAGCGCAAGCTGTTCAGGAAAGCACAGAAACGCGATGTTCGCGTGCTTTTAGCGCTGTTCGCAAGAAGCCTCCGGAGCAGGCACTTCTCGTGCAGCAACAACCGTGCCTGCTACGATCTTTCCTAGCCTCTTTTCCTCCGGGCAGCCGGCTTGAGCTGATGTGAAGTGTTGGTGGGCAAATCATCCAGAGAAGCGTCGCAATGCTTCTGGGCTGTTAGCAAGAGCTTTCCTTGCTGACCCTTTTCACGTTGGAGATTAGCTGGACATTTGCCGGTTTAGTGCCTTGTTTCTTCTGCGCAGCTTGCACAAAGCTCATTGCGGCTTTCGCGGTTCGAGTTGTGCATCGCCGGAGCTCTGCGGGAAAGAGCGAGAGAAGAGCCGCGAAAGCTCCGAGTGCGGCCAGCTCGCGTGTAGCCGCGAATGTGCGCTGTTCGCCGGTTGCAGGGCGACTGCCTTCTGCGCGGCTGCTTCCAAGTTGACGGTAACTGCCAGCGTGCTAGCTGTGTAGGACAGTGAAGAGGCTGACGCGTGTGTGTCCGTAGAGCTGCTAGAAAGCGTACGTGACGAGCAGGAAGGGCTTTCAGAGCAGCCGGTTCTCGTCTTGCACAGTCGCCACACATCCGCACTTTTAGTGCCTCAGAACCCCGGACAGCTTGCAAAACACGGCTGTAACTGTCCCAGCGCAAGCTGTTCAGGAAAGCACAGAAACGCGATGTTCGCGTGCTTTTAGCGCTGCTCGCAAGAAGCCTCCGGAGCAGGCACTTCTCGTGCAGCAACAACCGTGCCTGCTACGATCTTTCCTAGCCTCTTTTCCTCCGGGCAGCCGGCTTGAGCTGATGTGAAGTGTTGGTGGGCAAATCATCCAGAGAAGCGTCGCAATGCTTCTGGGCTGTTAGCAAGAGCTTTCCTTGCTGAGCCTTTTCACGTTGGAGATTAGCTGGACATTTGCCGGTTTAGTGCCTTGTTTCTTCTGCGCAGCTTGCACAAAGCTCATTGCGGCTTTCGCGGTTCGAGTTGTGCATCGCCGGAGCTCTGCGGGAAAGAGCGAGAGAAGAGCCGCGAAAGCTCCGGGTGCGGCCAGCTCGCGTGTAGCCGCGAATGTGCGCTGTTCGCCGGTTGCAGGGCGAGTGCCTTCTGCGCGGCTGCTTCCAAGTTGACGGTAACTGCCAGCGTGCTAGCTGTGTAGGACAGTGAAGAGGCTGACGCGTGTGTGTCCGTAGAGCTGCTAGAAAGCGTACGTGAAGAGCAGGAAGGGCTTTCAGAGCAGCCGGTTCTCGTCTTGCACAGTCGCCACACATCCGCACTTTTAGTGCCTCAGAACCCCGGACAGCTTGCAAAACACGGCTGTAACTGTCCCAGCGCAAGCTGTTCAGGAAAGCACAGAAACGCGATGTTCGCGTGCTTTTAGCGCTGCTCGCAAGAAGCCTCCGGAGCAGGCACTTCTCGTGCAGCAACAACCGTGCCTGCTACGATCTTTCCTAGCCTCTTTTCCTCCGGGCAGCCGGCTTGAGCTGATGTGAAGTGTTGGTGGGCAAATCATCCAGAGAAGCGTCGCAATGCTTCTGGGCTGTTAGCAAGAGCTTTCCTTGCTGACCCTTTTCACGTTGGAGATTAGCTGGACATTTGCCGGTTTAGTGCCTTGTTTCTTCTGCGCAGCTTGCACAAAGCTCATTGCGGCTTTCGCGGTTCGAGTTGTGCATCGCCGGAGCTCTGCGGGAAAGAGCGAGAGAAGAGCCGCGAAAGCTCCGGGTGCGGCCAGCTCGCGTGTAGCCGCGAATGTGCGCTGTTCGCCGGTTGCAGGGCGAGTGCCTTCTGCGCGGCTGCTTCCAAGTTGACGGTAACTGCCAGCGTGCTAGCTGTGTAGGACAGTGAAGAGGCTGACGCGTGTGTGTCCGTAGAGCTGCTAGAAAGCGTACGTGACGAGCAGGAAGGGCTTTCAGAGCAGCCGGTTCTCGTCTTGCACAGTCGCCACACATCCGCACTTTTAGTGCCTCAGAACCCCGGACAGCTTGCAAAACACGGCTGTAACTGTCCCAGCGCAAGCTGTTCAGGAAAGCACAGAAACGCGATGTTCGCGTGCTTTTAGCGCTGCTCGCAAGAAGCCTCCGGAGCAGGCACTTCTCGTGCAGCAACAACCGTGCCTGCTACGATCTTTCCTAGCCTCTTTTCCTCCGGGCAGCCGGCTTGAGCTGATGTGAAGTGTTGGTGGGCAAATCATCCAGAGAAGCGTCGCAATGCTTCTGGGCTGTTAGCAAGAGCTTTCCTTGCTGACCCTTTTCACGTTGGAGATTAGCTGGACATTTGCCGGTTTAGTGCCTTGTTTCTTCTGCGCAGCTTGCACAAAGCTCATTGCGGCTTTCGCGGTTCGAGTTGTGCATCGCCGGAGCTCTGCGGGAAAGAGCGAGAGAAGAGCCGCGAAAGCTCCGGGTGCGGCCAGCTCGCGTGTAGCCGCGAATGTGCGCTGTTCGCCGGTTGCAGGGCGAGTGCCTTCTGCGCGGCTGCTTCCAAGTTGACGGTAACTGCCAGCGTGCTAGCTGTGTAGGACAGTGAAGAGGCTGACGCGTGTGTGTCCGTAGAGCTGCTAGAAAGCGTACGTGACGAGCAGGAAGGGCTTTCAGAGCAGCCGGTTCTCGTCTTGCACAGTCGCCACACATCCGCACTTTTAGTGCCTCAGAACCCCGGACAGCTTGCAAAACACGGCTGTAACTGTCCCAGCGCAAGCTGTTCAGGAAAGCACAGAAACGCGATGTTCGCGTGCTTTTAGCGCTGCTCGCAAGAAGCCTCCGGAGCAGGCACTTCTCGTGCAGCAACAACCGTGCCTGCTACGATCTTTCCTAGCCTCTTTTCCTCCGGGCAGCCGGCTTGAGCTGATGTGAAGTGTTGGTGGGCAAATCATCCAGAGAAGCGTCGCAATGCTTCTGGGCTGTTAGCAAGAGCTTTCCTTGCTGAGCCTTTTCACGTTGGAGATTAGCTGGACATTTGCCGGTTTAGTGCCTTGTTTCTTCTGCGCAGCTTGCACAAAGCTCATTGCGGCTTTCGCGGTTCGAGTTGTGCATCGCCGGAGCTCTGCGGGAAAGAGCGAGAGAAGAGCCGCGAAAGCTCCGGGTGCGGCCAGCTCGCGTGTAGCCGCGAATGTGCGCTGTTCGCCGGTTGCAGGGCGAGTGCCTTCTGCGCGGCTGCTTCCAAGTTGACGGTAACTGCCAGCGTGCTAGCTGTGTAGGACAGTGAAGAGGCTGACGCGTGTGTGTCCGTAGAGCTGCTAGAAAGCGTACGTGAAGAGCAGGAAGGGCTTTCAGAGCAGCCGGTTCTCGTCTTGGACAGTCGCCACACATCCGCACTTTTAGTGCCTCAGAACCCCGGACAGCTTGCAAAACACGGCTGTAACTGTCCCAGCGCAAGCTGTTCAGGAAAGCACAGAAACGCGATGTTCGCGTGCTTTTAGCGCTGCTCGCAAGAAGCCTCCGGAGCAGGCACTTCTCGTGCAGCAACAACCGTGCCTGCTACGATCTTTCCTAGCCTCTTTTCCTCCGGGCAGCCGGCTTGAGCTGATGTGAAGTGTTGGTGGGCAAATCATCCAGAGAAGCGTCGCAATGCTTCTGGGCTGTTAGCAAGAGCTTTCCTTGCTGACCCTTTTCACGTTGGAGATTAGCTGGACATTTGCCGGTTTAGTGCCTTGTTTCTTCTGCGCAGCTTGCACAAAGCTCATTGCGGCTTTCGCGGTTCGAGTTGTGCATCGCCGGAGCTCTGCGGGAAAGAGCGAGAGAAGAGCCGCGAAAGCTCCGGGTGCGGCCAGCTCGCGTGTAGCCGCGAATGTGCGCTGTTCGCCGGTTGCAGGGCGAGTGCCTTCTGCGCGGCTGCTTCCAAGTTGACGGTAACTGCCAGCGTGCTAGCTGTGTAGGACAGTGAAGAGGCTGACGCGTGTGTGTCCGTAGAGCTGCTAGAAAGCGTACGTGACGAGCAGGAAGGGCTTTCAGAGCAGCCGGTTCTCGTCTTGCACAGTCGCCACACATCCGCACTTTTAGTGCCTCAGAACCCCGGACAGCTTGCAAAACACGGCTGTAACTGTCCCAGCGCAAGCTGTTCAGGAAAGCACAGAAACGCGATGTTCGCGTGCTTTTAGCGCTGCTCGCAAGAAGCCTCCGGAGCAGGCACTTCTCGTGCAGCAACAACCGTGCCTGCTACGATCTTTCCTAGCCTCTTTTCCTCCGGGCAGCCGGCTTGAGCTGATGTGAAGTGTTGGTGGGCAAATCATCCAGAGAAGCGTCGCAATGCTTCTGGGCTGTTAGCAAGAGCTTTCCTTGCTGAGCCTTTTCACGTTGGAGATTAGCTGGACATTTGCCGGTTTAGTGCCTTGTTTCTTCTGCGCAGCTTGCACAAAGCTCATTGCGGCTTTCGCGGTTCGAGTTGTGCATCGCCGGAGCTCTGCGGGAAAGAGCGAGAGAAGAGCCGCGAAAGCTCCGAGTGCGGCCAGCTCGCGTGTAGCCGCGAATGTGCGCTGTTCGCCGGTTGCAGGGCGACTGCCTTCTGCGCGGCTGCTTCCAAGTTGACGGTAACTGCCAGCGTGCTAGCTGTGTAGGACAGTGAAGAGGCTGACGCGTGTGTGTCCGTAGAGCTGCTAGAAAGCGTACGTGACGAGCAGGAAGGGCTTTCAGAGCAGCCGGTTCTCGTCTTGCACAGTCGCCACACATCCGCACTTTTAGTGCCTCAGAACCCCGGACAGCTTGCAAAACACGGCTGTAACTGTCCCAGCGCAAGCTGTTCAGGAAAGCACAGAAACGCGATGTTCGCGTGCTTTTAGCGCTGCTCGCAAGAAGCCTCCGGAGCAGGCACTTCTCGTGCAGCAACAACCGTGCCTGCTACGATCTTTCCTAGCCTCTTTTCCTCCGGGCAGCCGGCTTGAGCTGATGTGAAGTGTTGGTGGGCAAATCATCCAGAGAAGCGTCGCAATGCTTCTGGGCTGTTAGCAAGAGCTTTCCTTGCTGAGCCTTTTCACGTTGGAGATTAGCTGGACATTTGCCGGTTTAGTGCCTTGTTTCTTCTGCGCAGCTTGCACAAAGCTCATTGCGGCTTTCGCGGTTCGAGTTGTGCATCGCCGGAGCTCTGCGGGAAAGAGCGAGAGAAGAGCCGCGAAAGCTCCGGGTGCGGCCAGCTCGCGTGTAGCCGCGAATGTGCGCTGTTCGCCGGTTGCAGGGCGAGTGCCTTCTGCGCGGCTGCTTCCAAGTTGACGGTAACTGCCAGCGTGCTAGCTGTGTAGGACAGTGAAGAGGCTGACGCGTGTGTGTCCGTAGAGCTGCTAGAAAGCGTACGTGACGAGCAGGAAGGGCTTTCAGAGCAGCCGGTTCTCGTCTTGGACAGTCGCCACACATCCGCACTTCTAGTGCCTCAGAACCCCGGACAGCTTGCAAAACACGGCTGTAACTGTCCCAGCGCAAGCTGTTCAGGAAAGCACAGAAACGCGATGTTCGCGTGCTTTTAGCGCTGCTCGCAAGAAGCCTCCGGAGCAGGCACTTCTCGTGCAGCAACAACCGTGCCTGCTACGATCTTTCCTAGCCTCTTTTCCTCCGGGCAGCCGGCTTGAGCTGATGTGAAGTGTTGGTGGGCAAATCATCCAGAGAAGCGTCGCAATGCTTCTGGGCTGTTAGCAAGAGCTTTCCTTGCTGAGCCTTTTCACGTTGGAGATTAGCTGGACATTTGCCGGTTTAGTGCCTTGTTTCTTCTGCGCAGCTTGCACAAAGCTCATTGCGGCTTTCGCGGTTCGAGTTGTGCATCGCCGGAGCTCTGCGGGAAAGAGCGAGAGAAGAGCCGCGAAAGCTCCGGGTGCGGCCAGCTCGCGTGTAGCCGCGAATGTGCGCTGTTCGCCGGTTGCAGGGCGAGTGCCTTCTGCGCGGCTGCTTCCAAGTTGACGGTAACTGCCAGCGTGCTAGCTGTGTAGGACAGTGAAGAGGCTGACGCGTGTGTGTCCGTAGAGCTGCTAGAAAGCGTACGTGACGAGCAGGAAGGGCTTTCAGAGCAGCCGGTTCTCGTCTTGCACAGTCGCCACACATCCGCACTTTTAGTGCCTCAGAACCCCGGACAGCTTGCAAAACACGGCTGTAACTGTCCCAGCGCAAGCTGTTCAGGAAAGCACAGAAACGCGATGTTCGCGTGCTTTTAGCGCTGCTCGCAAGAAGCCTCCGGAGCAGGCACTTCTCGTGCAGCAACAACCGTGCCTGCTACGATCTTTCCTAGCCTCTTTTCCTCCGGGCAGCCGGCTTGAGCTGATGTGAAGTGTTGGTGGGCAAATCATCCAGAGAAGAGTCGCAATGCTTCTGGGCTGTTAGCAAGAGCTTTCCTTGCTGAGCCTTTTCACGTTGGAGATTAGCTGGACATTTGCCGGTTTAGTGCCTTGTTTCTTCTGCGCAGCTTGCACAAAGCTCATTGCGGCTTTCGCGGTTCGAGTTGTGCATCGCCGGAGCTCTGCGGGAAAGAGCGAGAGAAGAGCCGCGAAAGCTCCGAGTGCGGCCAGCTCGCGTGTAGCCGCGAATGTGCGCTGTTCGCCGGTTGCAGGGCGAGTGCCTTCTGCGCGGCTGCTTCCAAGTTGACGGTAACTGCCAGCGTGCTAGCTGTGTAGGACAGTGAAGAGGCTGACGCGTGTGTGTCCGTAGAGCTGCTAGAAAGCGTACGTGAAGAGCAGGAAGGGCTTTCAGAGCAGCCGGTTCTCGTCTTGCACAGTCGCCACACATCCGCACTTTTAGTGCCTCAGAACCCCGGACAGCTTGCAAAACACGGCTGTAACTGTCCCAGCGCAAGCTGTTCAGGAAAGCACAGAAACGCGATGTTCGCGTGCTTTTAGCGCTGCTCGCAAGAAGCCTCCGGAGCAGGCACTTCTCGTGCAGCAACAACCGTGCCTGCTACGATCTTTCCTAGCCTCTTTTCCTCCGGGCAGCCGGCTTGAGCTGATGTGAAGTGTTGGTGGGCAAATCATCCAGAGAAGCGTCGCAATGCTTCTGGGCTGTTAGCAAGAGCTTTCCTTGCTGAGCCTTTTCACGTTGGAGATTAGCTGGACATTTGCCGGTTTAGTGCCTTGTTTCTTCTGCGCAGCTTGCACAAAGCTCATTGCGGCTTTCGCGGTTCGAGTTGTGCATCGCCGGAGCTCTGCGGGAAAGAGCGAGAGAAGAGCCGCGAGAGCTCCGGGTGCGGCCAGCTCGCGTGTAGCCGCGAATGTGCGCTGTTCGCCGGTTGCAGGGCGAGTGCCTTCTGCGCGGCTGCTTCCAAGTTGACGGTAACTGCCAGCGTGCTAGCTGTGTAGGACAGTGAAGAGGCTGACGCGTGTGTGTCCGTAGAGCTGCTAGAAAGCGTACGTGACGAGCAGGAAGGGCTTTCAGAGCAGCCGGTTCTCGTCTTGCACAGTCGCCACACATCCGCACTTTTAGTGCCTCAGAACCCCGGACAGCTTGCAAAACACGGCTGTAACTGTCCCAGCGCAAGCTGTTCAGGAAAGCACAGAAACGCGATGTTCGCGTGCTTTTAGCGCTGCTCGCAAGAAGCCTCCGGAGCAGGCACTTCTCGTGCAGCAACAACCGTGCCTGCTACGATCTTTCCTAGCCTCTTTTCCTCCGGGCAGCCGGCTTGAGCTGATGTGAAGTGTTGGTGGGCAAATCATCCAGAGAAGCGTCGCAATGCTTCTGGGCTGTTAGCAAGAGCTTTCCTTGCTGACCCTTTTCACGTTGGAGATTAGCTGGACATTTGCCGGTTTAGTGCCTTGTTTCTTCTGCGCAGCTTGCACAAAGCTCATTGCGGCTTTCGCGGTTCGAGTTGTGCATCGCCGGAGCTCTGCGGGAAAGAGCGAGAGAAGAGCCGCGAAAGCTCCGGGTGCGGCCAGCTCGCGTGTAGCCGCGAATGTGCGCTGTTCGCCGGTTGCAGGGCGAGTGCCTTCTGCGCGGCTGCTTCCAAGTTGACGGTAACTGCCAGCGTGCTAGCTGTGTAGGACAGTGAAGAGGCTGACGCGTGTGTGTCCGTAGAGCTGCTAGAAAGCGTACGTGACGAGCAGGAAGGGCTTTCAGAGCAGCCGGTTCTCGTCTTGGACAGTCGCCACACATCCGCACTTTTAGTGCCTCAGAACCCCGGACAGCTTGCAAAACACGGCTGTAACTGTCCCAGCGCAAGCTGTTCAGGAAAGCACAGAAACGCGATGTTCGCGTGCTTTTAGCGCTGCTCGCAAGAAGCCTCCGGAGCAGGCACTTCTCGTGCAGCAACAACCGTGCCTGCTACGATCTTTCCTAGCCTCTTTTCCTCCGGGCAGCCGGCTTGAGCTGATGTGAAGTGTTGGTGGGCAAATCATCCAGAGAAGCGTCGCAATGCTTCTGGGCTGTTAGCAAGAGCTTTCCTTGCTGACCCTTTTCACGTTGGAGATTAGCTGGACATTTGCCGGTTTAGTGCCTTGTTTCTTCTGCGCAGCTTGCACAAAGCTCATTGCGGCTTTCGCGGTTCGAGTTGTGCATCGCCGGAGCTCTGCGGGAAAGAGCGAGAGAAGAGCCGCGAAAGCTCCGGGTGCGGCCAGCTCGCGTGTAGCCGCGAATGTGCGCTGTTCGCCGGTTGCAGGGCGAGTGCCTTCTGCGCGGCTGCTTCCAAGTTGACGGTAACTGCCAGCGTGCTAGCTGTGTAGGACAGTGAAGAGGCTGACGCGTGTGTGTCCGTAGAGCTGCTAGAAAGCGTACGTGACGAGCAGGAAGGGCTTTCAGAGCAGCCGGTTCTCGTCTTGCACAGTCGCCACACATCCGCACTTTTAGTGCCTCAGAACCCCGGACAGCTTGCAAAACACGGCTGTAACTGTCCCAGCGCAAGCTGTTCAGGAAAGCACAGAAACGCGATGTTCGCGTGCTTTTAGCGCTGCTCGCAAGAAGCCTCCGGAGCAGGCACTTCTCGTGCAGCAACAACCGTGCCTGCTACGATCTTTCCTAGCCTCTTTTCCTCCGGGCAGCCGGCTTGAGCTGATGTGAAGTGTTGGTGGGCAAATCATCCAGAGAAGCGTCGCAATGCTTCTGGGCTGTTAGCAAGAGCTTTCCTTGCTGAGCCTTTTCACGTTGGAGATTAGCTGGACATTTGCCGGTTTAGTGCCTTGTTTCTTCTGCGCAGCTTGCACAAAGCTCATTGCGGCTTTCGCGGTTCGAGTTGTGCATCGCCGGAGCTCTGCGGGAAAGAGCGAGAGAAGAGCCGCGAAAGCTCCGGGTGCGGCCAGCTCGCGTGTAGCCGCGAATGTGCGCTGTTCGCCGGTTGCAGGGCGAGTGCCTTCTGCGCGGCTGCTTCCAAGTTGACGGTAACTGCCAGCGTGCTAGCTGTGTAGGACAGTGAAGAGGCTGACGCGTGTGTGTCCGTAGAGCTGCTAGAAAGCGTACGTGAAGAGCAGGAAGGGCTTTCAGAGCAGCCGGTTCTCGTCTTGGACAGTCGCCACACATCCGCACTTTTAGTGCCTCAGAACCCCGGACAGCTTGCAAAACACGGCTGTAACTGTCCCAGCGCAAGCTGTTCAGGAAAGCACAGAAACGCGATGTTCGCGTGCTTTTAGCGCTGCTCGCAAGAAGCCTCCGGAGCAGGCACTTCTCGTGCAGCAACAACCGTGCCTGCTACGATCTTTCCTAGCCTCTTTTCCTCCGGGCAGCCGGCTTGAGCTGATGTGAAGTGTTGGTGGGCAAATCATCCAGAGAAGCGTCGCAATGCTTCTGGGCTGTTAGCAAGAGCTTTCCTTGCTGACCCTTTTCACGTTGGAGATTAGCTGGACATTTGCCGGTTTAGTGCCTTGTTTCTTCTGCGCAGCTTGCACAAAGCTCATTGCGGCTTTCGCGGTTCGAGTTGTGCATCGCCGGAGCTCTGCGGGAAAGAGCGAGAGAAGAGCCGCGAAAGCTCCGGGTGCGGCCAGCTCGCGTGTAGCCGCGAATGTGCGCTGTTCGCCGGTTGCAGGGCGAGTGCCTTCTGCGCGGCTGCTTCCAAGTTGACGGTAACTGCCAGCGTGCTAGCTGTGTAGGACAGTGAAGAGGCTGACGCGTGTGTGTCCGTAGAGCTGCTAGAAAGCGTACGTGACGAGCAGGAAGGGCTTTCAGAGCAGCCGGTTCTCGTCTTGCACAGTCGCCACACATCCGCACTTTTAGTGCCTCAGAACCCCGGACAGCTTGCAAAACACGGCTGTAACTGTCCCAGCGCAAGCTGTTCAGGAAAGCACAGAAACGCGATGTTCGCGTGCTTTTAGCGCTGCTCGCAAGAAGCCTCCGGAGCAGGCACTTCTCGTGCAGCAACAACCGTGCCTGCTACGATCTTTCCTAGCCTCTTTTCCTCCGGGCAGCCGGCTTGAGCTGATGTGAAGTGTTGGTGGGCAAATCATCCAGAGAAGCGTCGCAATGCTTCTGGGCTGTTAGCAAGAGCTTTCCTTGCTGAGCCTTTTCACGTTGGAGATTAGCTGGACATTTGCCGGTTTAGTGCCTTGTTTCTTCTGCGCAGCTTGCACAAAGCTCATTGCGGCTTTCGCGGTTCGAGTTGTGCATCGCCGGAGCTCTGCGGGAAAGAGCGAGAGAAGAGCCGCGAAAGCTCCGAGTGCGGCCAGCTCGCGTGTAGCCGCGAATGTGCGCTGTTCGCCGGTTGCAGGGCGACTGCCTTCTGCGCGGCTGCTTCCAAGTTGACGGTAACTGCCAGCGTGCTAGCTGTGTAGGACAGTGAAGAGGCTGACGCGTGTGTGTCCGTAGAGCTGCTAGAAAGCGTACGTGACGAGCAGGAAGGGCTTTCAGAGCAGCCGGTTCTCGTCTTGCACAGTCGCCACACATCCGCACTTTTAGTGCCTCAGAACCCCGGACAGCTTGCAAAACACGGCTGTAACTGTCCCAGCGCAAGCTGTTCAGGAAAGCACAGAAACGCGATGTTCGCGTGCTTTTAGCGCTGCTCGCAAGAAGCCTCCGGAGCAGGCACTTCTCGTGCAGCAACAACCGTGCCTGCTACGATCTTTCCTAGCCTCTTTTCCTCCGGGCAGCCGGCTTGAGCTGATGTGAAGTGTTGGTGGGCAAATCATCCAGAGAAGCGTCGCAATGCTTCTGGGCTGTTAGCAAGAGCTTTCCTTGCTGAGCCTTTTCACGTTGGAGATTAGCTGGACATTTGCCGGTTTAGTGCCTTGTTTCTTCTGCGCAGCTTGCACAAAGCTCATTGCGGCTTTCGCGGTTCGAGTTGTGCATCGCCGGAGCTCTGCGGGAAAGAGCGAGAGAAGAGCCGCGAAAGCTCCGAGTGCGGCCAGCTCGCGTGTAGCCGCGAATGTGCGCTGTTCGCCGGTTGCAGGGCGAGTGCCTTCTGCGCGGCTGCTTCCAAGTTGACGGTAACTGCCAGCGTGCTAGCTGTGTAGGACAGTGAAGAGGCTGACGCGTGTGTGTCCGTAGAGCTGCTAGAAAGCGTACGTGACGAGCAGGAAGGGCTTTCAGAGCAGCCGGTTCTCGTCTTGCACAGTCGCCACACATCCGCACTTTTAGTGCCTCAGAACCCCGGACAGCTTGCAAAACACGGCTGTAACTGTCCCAGCGCAAGCTGTTCAGGAAAGCACAGAAACGCGATGTTCGCGTGCTTTTAGCGCTGCTCGCAAGAAGCCTCCGGAGCAGGCACTTCTCGTGCAGCAACAACCGTGCCTGCTACGATCTTTCCTAGCCTCTTTTCCTCCGGGCAGCCGGCTTGAGCTGATGTGAAGTGTTGGTGGGCAAATCATCCAGAGAAGCGTCGCAATGCTTCTGGGCTGTTAGCAAGAGCTTTCCTTGCTGAGCCTTTTCACGTTGGAGATTAGCTGGACATTTGCCGGTTTAGTGCCTTGTTTCTTCTGCGCAGCTTGCACAAAGCTCATTGCGGCTTTCGCGGTTCGAGTTGTGCATCGCCGGAGCTCTGCGGGAAAGAGCGAGAGAAGAGCCGCGAAAGCTCCGGGTGCGGCCAGCTCGCGTGTAGCCGCGAATGTGCGCTGTTCGCCGGTTGCAGGGCGAGTGCCTTCTGCGCGGCTGCTTCCAAGTTGACGGTAACTGCCAGCGTGCTAGCTGTGTAGGACAGTGAAGAGGCTGACGCGTGTGTGTCCGTAGAGCTGCTAGAAAGCGTACGTGACGAGCAGGAAGGGCTTTCAGAGCAGCCGGTTCTCGTCTTGCACAGTCGCCACACATCCGCACTTTTAGTGCCTCAGAACCCCGGACAGCTTGCAAAACACGGCTGTAACTGTCCCAGCGCAAGCTGTTCAGGAAAGCACAGAAACGCGATGTTCGCGTGCTTTTAGCGCTGCTCGCAAGAAGCCTCCGGAGCAGGCACTTCTCGTGCAGCAACAACCGTGCCTGCTACGATCTTTCCTAGCCTCTTTTCCTCCGGGCAGCCGGCTTGAGCTGATGTGAAGTGTTGGTGGGCAAATCATCCAGAGAAGCGTCGCAATGCTTCTGGGCTGTTAGCAAGAGCTTTCCTTGCTGAGCCTTTTCACGTTGGAGATTAGCTGGACATTTGCCGGTTTAGTGCCTTGTTTCTTCTGCGCAGCTTGCACAAAGCTCATTGCGGCTTTCGCGGTTCGAGTTGTGCATCGCCGGAGCTCTGCGGGAAAGAGCGAGAGAAGAGCCGCGAAAGCTCCGAGTGCGGCCAGCTCGCGTGTAGCCGCGAATGTGCGCTGTTCGCCGGTTGCAGGGCGAGTGCCTTCTGCGCGGCTGCTTCCAAGTTGACGGTAACTGCCAGCGTGCTAGCTGTGTAGGACAGTGAAGAGGCTGACGCGTGTGTGTCCGTAGAGCTGCTAGAAAGCGTACGTGACGAGCAGGAAGGGCTTTCAGAGCAGCCGGTTCTCGTCTTGCACAGTCGCCACACATCCGCACTTTTAGTGCCTCAGAACCCCGGACAGCTTGCAAAACACGGCTGTAACTGTCCCAGCGCAAGCTGTTCAGGAAAGCACAGAAACGCGATGTTCGCGTGCTTTTAGCGCTGCTCGCAAGAAGCCTCCGGAGCAGGCACTTCTCGTGCAGCAACAACCGTGCCTGCTACGATCTTTCCTAGCCTCTTTTCCTCCGGGCAGCCGGCTTGAGCTGATGTGAAGTGTTGGTGGGCAAATCATCCAGAGAAGCGTCGCAATGCTTCTGGGCTGTTAGCAAGAGCTTTCCTTGCTGACCCTTTTCACGTTGGAGATTAGCTGGACATTTGCCGGTTTAGTGCCTTGTTTCTTCTGCGCAGCTTGCACAAAGCTCATTGCGGCTTTCGCGGTTCGAGTTGTGCATCGCCGGAGCTCTGCGGGAAAGAGCGAGAGAAGAGCCGCGAAAGCTCCGGGTGCGGCCAGCTCGCGTGTAGCCGCGAATGTGCGCTGTTCGCCGGTTGCAGGGCGAGTGCCTTCTGCGCGGCTGCTTCCAAGTTGACGGTAACTGCCAGCGTGCTAGCTGTGTAGGACAGTGAAGAGGCTGACGCGTGTGTGTCCGTAGAGCTGCTAGAAAGCGTACGTGACGAGCAGGAAGGGCTTTCAGAGCAGCCGGTTCTCGTCTTGGACAGTCGCCACACATCCGCACTTTTAGTGCCTCAGAACCCCGGACAGCTTGCAAAACACGGCTGTAACTGTCCCAGCGCAAGCTGTTCAGGAAAGCACAGAAACGCGATGTTCGCGTGCTTTTAGCGCTGCTCGCAAGAAGCCTCCGGAGCAGGCACTTCTCGTGCAGCAACAACCGTGCCTGCTACGATCTTTCCTAGCCTCTTTTCCTCCGGGCAGCCGGCTTGAGCTGATGTGAAGTGTTGGTGGGCAAATCATCCAGAGAAGCGTCGCAATGCTTCTGGGCTGTTAGCAAGAGCTTTCCTTGCTGAGCCTTTTCACGTTGGAGATTAGCTGGACATTTGCCGGTTTAGTGCCTTGTTTCTTCTGCGCAGCTTGCACAAAGCTCATTGCGGCTTTCGCGGTTCGAGTTGTGCATCGCCGGAGCTCTGCGGGAAAGAGCGAGAGAAGAGCCGCGAAAGCTCCGGGTGCGGCCAGCTCGCGTGTAGCCGCGAATGTGCGCTGTTCGCCGGTTGCAGGGCGAGTGCCTTCTGCGCGGCTGCTTCCAAGTTGACGGTAACTGCCAGCGTGCTAGCTGTGTAGGACAGTGAAGAGGCTGACGCGTGTGTGTCCGTAGAGCTGCTAGAAAGCGTACGTGACGAGCAGGAAGGGCTTTCAGAGCAGCCGGTTCTCGTCTTGCACAGTCGCCACACATCCGCACTTTTAGTGCCTCAGAACCCCGGACAGCTTGCAAAACACGGCTGTAACTGTCCCAGCGCAAGCTGTTCAGGAAAGCACAGAAACGCGATGTTCGCGTGCTTTTAGCGCTGCTCGCAAGAAGCCTCCGGAGCAGGCACTTCTCGTGCAGCAACAACCGTGCCTGCTACGATCTTTCCTAGCCTCTTTTCCTCCGGGCAGCCGGCTTGAGCTGATGTGAAGTGTTGGTGGGCAAATCATCCAGAGAAGCGTCGCAATGCTTCTGGGCTGTTAGCAAGAGCTTTCCTTGCTGACCCTTTTCACGTTGGAGATTAGCTGGACATTTGCCGGTTTAGTGCCTTGTTTCTTCTGCGCAGCTTGCACAAAGCTCATTGCGGCTTTCGCGGTTCGAGTTGTGCATCGCCGGAGCTCTGCGGGAAAGAGCGAGAGAAGAGCCGCGAAAGCTCCGGGTGCGGCCAGCTCGCGTGTAGCCGCGAATGTGCGCTGTTCGCCGGTTGCAGGGCGAGTGCCTTCTGCGCGGCTGCTTCCAAGTTGACGGTAACTGCCAGCGTGCTAGCTGTGTAGGACAGTGAAGAGGCTGACGCGTGTGTGTCCGTAGAGCTGCTAGAAAGCGTACGTGAAGAGCAGGAAGGGCTTTCAGAGCAGCCGGTTCTCGTCTTGCACAGTCGCCACACATCCGCACTTTTAGTGCCTCAGAACCCCGGACAGCTTGCAAAACACGGCTGTAACTGTCCCAGCGCAAGCTGTTCAGGAAAGCACAGAAACGCGATGTTCGCGTGCTTTTAGCGCTGCTCGCAAGAAGCCTCCGGAGCAGGCACTTCTCGTGCAGCAACAACCGTGCCTGCTACGATCTTTCCTAGCCTCTTTTCCTCCGGGCAGCCGGCTTGAGCTGATGTGAAGTGTTGGTGGGCAAATCATCCAGAGAAGCGTCGCAATGCTTCTGGGCTGTTAGCAAGAGCTTTCCTTGCTGACCCTTTTCACGTTGGAGATTAGCTGGACATTTGCCGGTTTAGTGCCTTGTTTCTTCTGCGCAGCTTGCACAAAGCTCATTGCGGCTTTCGCGGTTCGAGTTGTGCATCGCCGGAGCTCTGCGGGAAAGAGCGAGAGAAGAGCCGCGAAAGCTCCGGGTGCGGCCAGCTCGCGTGTAGCCGCGAATGTGCGCTGTTCGCCGGTTGCAGGGCGAGTGCCTTCTGCGCGGCTGCTTCCAAGTTGACGGTAACTGCCAGCGTGCTAGCTGTGTAGGACAGTGAAGAGGCTGACGCGTGTGTGTCCGTAGAGCTGCTAGAAAGCGTACGTGACGAGCAGGAAGGGCTTTCAGAGCAGCCGGTTCTCGTCTTGCACAGTCGCCACACATCCGCACTTTTAGTGCCTCAGAACCCCGGACAGCTTGCAAAACACGGCTGTAACTGTCCCAGCGCAAGCTGTTCAGGAAAGCACAGAAACGCGATGTTCGCGTGCTTTTAGCGCTGCTCGCAAGAAGCCTCCGGAGCAGGCACTTCTCGTGCAGCAACAACCGTGCCTGCTACGATCTTTCCTAGCCTCTTTTCCTCCGGGCAGCCGGCTTGAGCTGATGTGAAGTGTTGGTGGGCAAATCATCCAGAGAAGCGTCGCAATGCTTCTGGGCTGTTAGCAAGAGCTTTCCTTGCTGAGCCTTTTCACGTTGGAGATTAGCTGGACATTTGCCGGTTTAGTGCCTTGTTTCTTCTGCGCAGCTTGCACAAAGCTCATTGCGGCTTTCGCGGTTCGAGTTGTGCATCGCCGGAGCTCTGCGGGAAAGAGCGAGAGAAGAGCCGCGAAAGCTCCGAGTGCGGCCAGCTCGCGTGTAGCCGCGAATGTGCGCTGTTCGCCGGTTGCAGGGCGAGTGCCTTCTGCGCGGCTGCTTCCAAGTTGACGGTAACTGCCAGCGTGCTAGCTGTGTAGGACAGTGAAGAGGCTGACGCGTGTGTGTCCGTAGAGCTGCTAGAAAGCGTACGTGACGAGCAGGAAGGGCTTTCCGAGCAGCCGGTTCTCGTCTTGGACAGTCGCCACACATCCGCACTTTTAGTGCCTCAGAACCCCGGACAGCTTGCAAAACACGGCTGTAACTGTCCCAGCGCAAGCTGTTCAGGAAAGCACAGAAACGCGATGTTCGCGTGCTTTTAGCGCTGCTCGCAAGAAGCCTCCGGAGCAGGCACTTCTCGTGCAGCAACAACCGTGCCTGCTACGATCTTTCCTAGCCTCTTTTCCTCCGGGCAGCCGGCTTGAGCTGATGTGAAGTGTTGGTGGGCAAATCATCCAGAGAAGCGTCGCAATGCTTCTGGGCTGTTAGCAAGAGCTTTCCTTGCTGAGCCTTTTCACGTTGGAGATTAGCTGGACATTTGCCGGTTTAGTGCCTTGTTTCTTCTGCGCAGCTTGCACAAAGCTCATTGCGGCTTTCGCGGTTCGAGTTGTGCATCGCCGGAGCTCTGCGGGAAAGAGCGAGAGAAGAGCCGCGAAAGCTCCGGGTGCGGCCAGCTCGCGTGTAGCCGCGAATGTGCGCTGTTCGCCGGTTGCAGGGCGAGTGCCTTCTGCGCGGCTGCTTCCAAGTTGACGGTAACTGCCAGCGTGCTAGCTGTGTAGGACAGTGAAGAGGCTGACGCGTGTGTGTCCGTAGAGCTGCTAGAAAGCGTACGTGACGAGCAGGAAGGGCTTTCAGAGCAGCCGGTTCTCGTCTTGCACAGTCGCCACACATCCGCACTTTTAGTGCCTCAGAACCCCGGACAGCTTGCAAAACACGGCTGTAACTGTCCCAGCGCAAGCTGTTCAGGAAAGCACAGAAACGCGATGTTCGCGTGCTTTTAGCGCTGCTCGCAAGAAGCCTCCGGAGCAGGCACTTCTCGTGCAGCAACAACCGTGCCTGCTACGATCTTTCCTAGCCTCTTTTCCTCCGGGCAGCCGGCTTGAGCTGATGTGAAGTGTTGGTGGGCAAATCATCCAGAGAAGCGTCGCAATGCTTCTGGGCTGTTAGCAAGAGCTTTCCTTGCTGACCCTTTTCACGTTGGAGATTAGCTGGACATTTGCCGGTTTAGTGCCTTGTTTCTTCTGCGCAGCTTGCACAAAGCTCATTGCGGCTTTCGCGGTTCGAGTTGTGCATCGCCGGAGCTCTGCGGGAAAGAGCGAGAGAAGAGCCGCGAAAGCTCCGAGTGCGGCCAGCTCGCGTGTAGCCGCGAATGTGCGCTGTTCGCCGGTTGCAGGGCGACTGCCTTCTGCGCGGCTGCTTCCAAGTTGACGGTAACTGCCAGCGTGCTAGCTGTGTAGGACAGTGAAGAGGCTGACGCGTGTGTGTCCGTAGAGCTGCTAGAAAGCGTACGTGACGAGCAGGAAGGGCTTTCAGAGCAGCCGGTTCTCGTCTTGCACAGTCGCCACACATCCGCACTTTTAGTGCCTCAGAACCCCGGACAGCTTGCAAAACACGGCTGTAACTGTCCCAGCGCAAGCTGTTCAGGAAAGCACAGAAACGCGATGTTCGCGTGCTTTTAGCGCTGCTCGCAAGAAGCCTCCGGAGCAGGCACTTCTCGTGCAGCAACAACCGTGCCTGCTACGATCTTTCCTAGCCTCTTTTCCTCCGGGCAGCCGGCTTGAGCTGATGTGAAGTGTTGGTGGGCAAATCATCCAGAGAAGCGTCGCAATGCTTCTGGGCTGTTAGCAAGAGCTTTCCTTGCTGACCCTTTTCACGTTGGAGATTAGCTGGACATTTGCCGGTTTAGTGCCTTGTTTCTTCTGCGCAGCTTGCACAAAGCTCATTGCGGCTTTCGCGGTTCGAGTTGTGCATCGCCGGAGCTCTGCGGGAAAGAGCGAGAGAAGAGCCGCGAAAGCTCCGAGTGCGGCCAGCTCGCGTGTAGCCGCGAATGTGCGCTGTTCGCCGGTTGCAGGGCGAGTGCCTTCTGCGCGGCTGCTTCCAAGTTGACGGTAACTGCCAGCGTGCTAGCTGTGTAGGACAGTGAAGAGGCTGACGCGTGTGTGTCCGTAGAGCTGCTAGAAAGCGTACGTGACGAGCAGGAAGGGCTTTCAGAGCAGCCGGTTCTCGTCTTGGACAGTCGCCACACATCCGCACTTTTAGTGCCTCAGAACCCCGGACAGCTTGCAAAACACGGCTGTAACTGTCCCAGCGCAAGCTGTTCAGGAAAGCACAGAAACGCGATGTTCGCGTGCTTTTAGCGCTGCTCGCAAGAAGCCTCCGGAGCAGGCACTTCTCGTGCAGCAACAACCGTGCCTGCTACGATCTTTCCTAGCCTCTTTTCCTCCGGGCAGCCGGCTTGAGCTGATGTGAAGTGTTGGTGGGCAAATCATCCAGAGAAGCGTCGCAATGCTTCTGGGCTGTTAGCAAGAGCTTTCCTTGCTGAGCCTTTTCACGTTGGAGATTAGCTGGACATTTGCCGGTTTAGTGCCTTGTTTCTTCTGCGCAGCTTGCACAAAGCTCATTGCGGCTTTCGCGGTTCGAGTTGTGCATCGCCGGAGCTCTGCGGGAAAGAGCGAGAGAAGAGCCGCGAAAGCTCCGGGTGCGGCCAGCTCGCGTGTAGCCGCGAATGTGCGCTGTTCGCCGGTTGCAGGGCGAGTGCCTTCTGCGCGGCTGCTTCCAAGTTGACGGTAACTGCCAGCGTGCTAGCTGTGTAGGACAGTGAAGAGGCTGACGCGTGTGTGTCCGTAGAGCTGCTAGAAAGCGTACGTGACGAGCAGGAAGGGCTTTCAGAGCAGCCGGTTCTCGTCTTGCACAGTCGCCACACATCCGCACTTTTAGTGCCTCAGAACCCCGGACAGCTTGCAAAACACGGCTGTAACTGTCCCAGCGCAAGCTGTTCAGGAAAGCACAGAAACGCGATGTTCGCGTGCTTTTAGCGCTGCTCGCAAGAAGCCTCCGGAGCAGGCACTTCTCGTGCAGCAACAACCGTGCCTGCTACGATCTTTCCTAGCCTCTTTTCCTCCGGGCAGCCGGCTTGAGCTGATGTGAAGTGTTGGTGGGCAAATCATCCAGAGAAGAGTCGCAATGCTTCTGGGCTGTTAGCAAGAGCTTTCCTTGCTGAGCCTTTTCACGTTGGAGATTAGCTGGACATTTGCCGGTTTAGTGCCTTGTTTCTTCTGCGCAGCTTGCACAAAGCTCATTGCGGCTTTCGCGGTTCGAGTTGTGCATCGCCGGAGCTCTGCGGGAAAGAGCGAGAGAAGAGCCGCGAAAGCTCCGAGTGCGGCCAGCTCGCGTGTAGCCGCGAATGTGCGCTGTTCGCCGGTTGCAGGGCGAGTGCCTTCTGCGCGGCTGCTTCCAAGTTGACGGTAACTGCCAGCGTGCTAGCTGTGTAGGACAGTGAAGAGGCTGACGCGTGTGTGTCCGTAGAGCTGCTAGAAAGCGTACGTGAAGAGCAGGAAGGGCTTTCAGAGCAGCCGGTTCTCGTCTTGCACAGTCGCCACACATCCGCACTTTTAGTGCCTCAGAACCCCGGACAGCTTGCAAAACACGGCTGTAACTGTCCCAGCGCAAGCTGTTCAGGAAAGCACAGAAACGCGATGTTCGCGTGCTTTTAGCGCTGCTCGCAAGAAGCCTCCGGAGCAGGCACTTCTCGTGCAGCAACAACCGTGCCTGCTACGATCTTTCCTAGCCTCTTTTCCTCCGGGCAGCCGGCTTGAGCTGATGTGAAGTGTTGGTGGGCAAATCATCCAGAGAAGCGTCGCAATGCTTCTGGGCTGTTAGCAAGAGCTTTCCTTGCTGACCCTTTTCACGTTGGAGATTAGCTGGACATTTGCCGGTTTAGTGCCTTGTTTCTTCTGCGCAGCTTGCACAAAGCTCATTGCGGCTTTCGCGGTTCGAGTTGTGCATCGCCGGAGCTCTGCGGGAAAGAGCGAGAGAAGAGCCGCGAGAGCTCCGGGTGCGGCCAGCTCGCGTGTAGCCGCGAATGTGCGCTGTTCGCCGGTTGCAGGGCGAGTGCCTTCTGCGCGGCTGCTTCCAAGTTGACGGTAACTGCCAGCGTGCTAGCTGTGTAGGACAGTGAAGAGGCTGACGCGTGTGTGTCCGTAGAGCTGCTAGAAAGCGTACGTGACGAGCAGGAAGGGCTTTCAGAGCAGCCGGTTCTCGTCTTGCACAGTCGCCACACATCCGCACTTTTAGTGCCTCAGAACCCCGGACAGCTTGCAAAACACGGCTGTAACTGTCCCAGCGCAAGCTGTTCAGGAAAGCACAGAAACGCGATGTTCGCGTGCTTTTAGCGCTGCTCGCAAGAAGCCTCCGGAGCAGGCACTTCTCGTGCAGCAACAACCGTGCCTGCTACGATCTTTCCTAGCCTCTTTTCCTCCGGGCAGCCGGCTTGAGCTGATGTGAAGTGTTGGTGGGCAAATCATCCAGAGAAGCGTCGCAATGCTTCTGGGCTGTTAGCAAGAGCTTTCCTTGCTGAGCCTTTTCACGTTGGAGATTAGCTGGACATTTGCCGGTTTAGTGCCTTGTTTCTTCTGCGCAGCTTGCACAAAGCTCATTGCGGCTTTCGCGGTTCGAGTTGTGCATCGCCGGAGCTCTGCGGGAAAGAGCGAGAGAAGAGCCGCGAAAGCTCCGGGTGCGGCCAGCTCGCGTGTAGCCGCGAATGTGCGCTGTTCGCCGGTTGCAGGGCGAGTGCCTTCTGCGCGGCTGCTTCCAAGTTGACGGTAACTGCCAGCGTGCTAGCTGTGTAGGACAGTGAAGAGGCTGACGCGTGTGTGTCCGTAGAGCTGCTAGAAAGCGTACGTGACGAGCAGGAAGGGCTTTCAGAGCAGCCGGTTCTCGTCTTGGACAGTCGCCACACATCCGCACTTTTAGTGCCTCAGAACCCCGGACAGCTTGCAAAACACGGCTGTAACTGTCCCAGCGCAAGCTGTTCAGGAAAGCACAGAAACGCGATGTTCGCGTGCTTTTAGCGCTGCTCGCAAGAAGCCTCCGGAGCAGGCACTTCTCGTGCAGCAACAACCGTGCCTGCTACGATCTTTCCTAGCCTCTTTTCCTCCGGGCAGCCGGCTTGAGCTGATGTGAAGTGTTGGTGGGCAAATCATCCAGAGAAGCGTCGCAATGCTTCTGGGCTGTTAGCAAGAGCTTTCCTTGCTGACCCTTTTCACGTTGGAGATTAGCTGGACATTTGCCGGTTTAGTGCCTTGTTTCTTCTGCGCAGCTTGCACAAAGCTCATTGCGGCTTTCGCGGTTCGAGTTGTGCATCGCCGGAGCTCTGCGGGAAAGAGCGAGAGAAGAGCCGCGAAAGCTCCGGGTGCGGCCAGCTCGCGTGTAGCCGCGAATGTGCGCTGTTCGCCGGTTGCAGGGCGAGTGCCTTCTGCGCGGCTGCTTCCAAGTTGACGGTAACTGCCAGCGTGCTAGCTGTGTAGGACAGTGAAGAGGCTGACGCGTGTGTGTCCGTAGAGCTGCTAGAAAGCGTACGTGACGAGCAGGAAGGGCTTTCAGAGCAGCCGGTTCTCGTCTTGCACAGTCGCCACACATCCGCACTTTTAGTGCCTCAGAACCCCGGACAGCTTGCAAAACACGGCTGTAACTGTCCCAGCGCAAGCTGTTCAGGAAAGCACAGAAACGCGATGTTCGCGTGCTTTTAGCGCTGTTCGCAAGAAGCCTCCGGAGCAGGCACTTCTCGTGCAGCAACAACCGTGCCTGCTACGATCTTTCCTAGCCTCTTTTCCTCCGGGCAGCCGGCTTGAGCTGATGTGAAGTGTTGGTGGGCAAATCATCCAGAGAAGCGTCGCAATGCTTCTGGGCTGTTAGCAAGAGCTTTCCTTGCTGAGCCTTTTCACGTTGGAGATTAGCTGGACATTTGCCGGTTTAGTGCCTTGTTTCTTCTGCGCAGCTTGCACAAAGCTCATTGCGGCTTTCGCGGTTCGAGTTGTGCATCGCCGGAGCTCTGCGGGAAAGAGCGAGAGAAGAGCCGCGAAAGCTCCGGGTGCGGCCAGCTCGCGTGTAGCCGCGAATGTGCGCTGTTCGCCGGTTGCAGGGCGAGTGCCTTCTGCGCGGCTGCTTCCAAGTTGACGGTAACTGCCAGCGTGCTAGCTGTGTAGGACAGTGAAGAGGCTGACGCGTGTGTGTCCGTAGAGCTGCTAGAAAGCGTACGTGACGAGCAGGAAGGGCTTTCAGAGCAGCCGGTTCTCGTCTTGCACAGTCGCCACACATCCGCACTTTTAGTGCCTCAGAACCCCGGACAGCTTGCAAAACACGGCTGTAACTGTCCCAGCGCAAGCTGTTCAGGAAAGCACAGAAACGCGATGTTCGCGTGCTTTTAGCGCTGTTCGCAAGAAGCCTCCGGAGCAGGCACTTCTCGTGCAGCAACAACCGTGCCTGCTACGATCTTTCCTAGCCTCTTTTCCTCCGGGCAGCCGGCTTGAGCTGATGTGAAGTGTTGGTGGGCAAATCATCCAGAGAAGCGTCGCAATGCTTCTGGGCTGTTAGCAAGAGCTTTCCTTGCTGACCCTTTTCACGTTGGAGATTAGCTGGACATTTGCCGGTTTAGTGCCTTGTTTCTTCTGCGCAGCTTGCACAAAGCTCATTGCGGCTTTCGCGGTTCGAGTTGTGCATCGCCGGAGCTCTGCGGGAAAGAGCGAGAGAAGAGCCGCGAAAGCTCCGGGTGCGGCCAGCTCGCGTGTAGCCGCGAATGTGCGCTGTTCGCCGGTTGCAGGGCGAGTGCCTTCTGCGCGGCTGCTTCCAAGTTGACGGTAACTGCCAGCGTGCTAGCTGTGTAGGACAGTGAAGAGGCTGACGCGTGTGTGTCCGTAGAGCTGCTAGAAAGCGTACGTGACGAGCAGGAAGGGCTTTCAGAGCAGCCGGTTCTCGTCTTGCACAGTCGCCACACATCCGCACTTTTAGTGCCTCAGAACCCCGGACAGCTTGCAAAACACGGCTGTAACTGTCCCAGCGCAAGCTGTTCAGGAAAGCACAGAAACGCGATGTTCGCGTGCTTTTAGCGCTGCTCGCAAGAAGCCTCCGGAGCAGGCACTTCTCGTGCAGCAACAACCGTGCCTGCTACGATCTTTCCTAGCCTCTTTTCCTCCGGGCAGCCGGCTTGAGCTGATGTGAAGTGTTGGTGGGCAAATCATCCAGAGAAGCGTCGCAATGCTTCTGGGCTGTTAGCAAGAGCTTTCCTTGCTGAGCCTTTTCACGTTGGAGATTAGCTGGACATTTGCCGGTTTAGTGCCTTGTTTCTTCTGCGCAGCTTGCACAAAGCTCATTGCGGCTTTCGCGGTTCGAGTTGTGCATCGCCGGAGCTCTGCGGGAAAGAGCGAGAGAAGAGCCGCGAAAGCTCCGGGTGCGGCCAGCTCGCGTGTAGCCGCGAATGTGCGCTGTTCGCCGGTTGCAGGGCGAGTGCCTTCTGCGCGGCTGCTTCCAAGTTGACGGTAACTGCCAGCGTGCTAGCTGTGTAGGACAGTGAAGAGGCTGACGCGTGTGTGTCCGTAGAGCTGCTAGAAAGCGTACGTGACGAGCAGGAAGGGCTTTCAGAGCAGCCGGTTCTCGTCTTGCACAGTCGCCACACATCCGCACTTTTAGTGCCTCAGAACCCCGGACAGCTTGCAAAACACGGCTGTAACTGTCCCAGCGCAAGCTGTTCAGGAAAGCACAGAAACGCGATGTTCGCGTGCTTTTAGCGCTGCTCGCAAGAAGCCTCCGGAGCAGGCACTTCTCGTGCAGCAACAACCGTGCCTGCTACGATCTTTCCTAGCCTCTTTTCCTCCGGGCAGCCGGCTTGAGCTGATGTGAAGTGTTGGTGGGCAAATCATCCAGAGAAGCGTCGCAATGCTTCTGGGCTGTTAGCAAGAGCTTTCCTTGCTGACCCTTTTCACGTTGGAGATTAGCTGGACATTTGCCGGTTTAGTGCCTTGTTTCTTCTGCGCAGCTTGCACAAAGCTCATTGCGGCTTTCGCGGTTCGAGTTGTGCATCGCCGGAGCTCTGCGGGAAAGAGCGAGAGAAGAGCCGCGAAAGCTCCGGGTGCGGCCAGCTCGCGTGTAGCCGCGAATGTGCGCTGTTCGCCGGTTGCAGGGCGAGTGCCTTCTGCGCGGCTGCTTCCAAGTTGACGGTAACTGCCAGCGTGCTAGCTGTGTAGGACAGTGAAGAGGCTGACGCGTGTGTGTCCGTAGAGCTGCTAGAAAGCGTACGTGACGAGCAGGAAGGGCTTTCAGAGCAGCCGGTTCTCGTCTTGCACAGTCGCCACACATCCGCACTTTTAGTGCCTCAGAACCCCGGACAGCTTGCAAAACACGGCTGTAACTGTCCCAGCGCAAGCTGTTCAGGAAAGCACAGAAACGCGATGTTCGCGTGCTTTTAGCGCTGCTCGCAAGAAGCCTCCGGAGCAGGCACTTCTCGTGCAGCAACAACCGTGCCTGCTACGATCTTTCCTAGCCTCTTTTCCTCCGGGCAGCCGGCTTGAGCTGATGTGAAGTGTTGGTGGGCAAATCATCCAGAGAAGCGTCGCAATGCTTCTGGGCTGTTAGCAAGAGCTTTCCTTGCTGAGCCTTTTCACGTTGGAGATTAGCTGGACATTTGCCGGTTTAGTGCCTTGTTTCTTCTGCGCAGCTTGCACAAAGCTCATTGCGGCTTTCGCGGTTCGAGTTGTGCATCGCCGGAGCTCTGCGGGAAAGAGCGAGAGAAGAGCCGCGAAAGCTCCGGGTGCGGCCAGCTCGCGTGTAGCCGCGAATGTGCGCTGTTCGCCGGTTGCAGGGCGAGTGCCTTCTGCGCGGCTGCTTCCAAGTTGACGGTAACTGCCAGCGTGCTAGCTGTGTAGGACAGTGAAGAGGCTGACGCGTGTGTGTCCGTAGAGCTGCTAGAAAGCGTACGTGACGAGCAGGAAGGGCTTTCAGAGCAGCCGGTTCTCGTCTTGCACAGTCGCCACACATCCGCACTTTTAGTGCCTCAGAACCCCGGACAGCTTGCAAAACACGGCTGTAACTGTCCCAGCGCAAGCTGTTCAGGAAAGCACAGAAACGCGATGTTCGCGTGCTTTTAGCGCTGCTCGCAAGAAGCCTCCGGAGCAGGCACTTCTCGTGCAGCAACAACCGTGCCTGCTACGATCTTTCCTAGCCTCTTTTCCTCCGGGCAGCCGGCTTGAGCTGATGTGAAGTGTTGGTGGGCAAATCATCCAGAGAAGCGTCGCAATGCTTCTGGGCTGTTAGCAAGAGCTTTCCTTGCTGACCCTTTTCACGTTGGAGATTAGCTGGACATTTGCCGGTTTAGTGCCTTGTTTCTTCTGCGCAGCTTGCACAAAGCTCATTGCGGCTTTCGCGGTTCGAGTTGTGCATCGCCGGAGCTCTGCGGGAAAGAGCGAGAGAAGAGCCGCGAAAGCTCCGGGTGCGGCCAGCTCGCGTGTAGCCGCGAATGTGCGCTGTTCGCCGGTTGCAGGGCGAGTGCCTTCTGCGCGGCTGCTTCCAAGTTGACGGTAACTGCCAGCGTGCTAGCTGTGTAGGACAGTGAAGAGGCTGACGCGTGTGTGTCCGTAGAGCTGCTAGAAAGCGTACGTGACGAGCAGGAAGGGCTTTCAGAGCAGCCGGTTCTCGTCTTGCACAGTCGCCACACATCCGCACTTTTAGTGCCTCAGAACCCCGGACAGCTTGCAAAACACGGCTGTAACTGTCCCAGCGCAAGCTGTTCAGGAAAGCACAGAAACGCGATGTTCGCGTGCTTTTAGCGCTGCTCGCAAGAAGCCTCCGGAGCAGGCACTTCTCGTGCAGCAACAACCGTGCCTGCTACGATCTTTCCTAGCCTCTTTTCCTCCGGGCAGCCGGCTTGAGCTGATGTGAAGTGTTGGTGGGCAAATCATCCAGAGAAGCGTCGCAATGCTTCTGGGCTGTTAGCAAGAGCTTTCCTTGCTGAGCCTTTTCACGTTGGAGATTAGCTGGACATTTGCCGGTTTAGTGCCTTGTTTCTTCTGCGCAGCTTGCACAAAGCTCATTGCGGCTTTCGCGGTTCGAGTTGTGCATCGCCGGAGCTCTGCGGGAAAGAGCGAGAGAAGAGCCGCGAAAGCTCCGAGTGCGGCCAGCTCGCGTGTAGCCGCGAATGTGCGCTGTTCGCCGGTTGCAGGGCGAGTGCCTTCTGCGCGGCTGCTTCCAAGTTGACGGTAACTGCCAGCGTGCTAGCTGTGTAGGACAGTGAAGAGGCTGACGCGTGTGTGTCCGTAGAGCTGCTAGAAAGCGTACGTGACGAGCAGGAAGGGCTTTCAGAGCAGCCGGTTCTCGTCTTGCACAGTCGCCACACATCCGCACTTTTAGTGCCTCAGAACCCCGGACAGCTTGCAAAACACGGCTGTAACTGTCCCAGCGCAAGCTGTTCAGGAAAGCACAGAAACGCGATGTTCGCGTGCTTTTAGCGCTGCTCGCAAGAAGCCTCCGGAGCAGGCACTTCTCGTGCAGCAACAACCGTGCCTGCTACGATCTTTCCTAGCCTCTTTTCCTCCGGGCAGCCGGCTTGAGCTGATGTGAAGTGTTGGTGGGCAAATCATCCAGAGAAGCGTCGCAATGCTTCTGGGCTGTTAGCAAGAGCTTTCCTTGCTGACCCTTTTCACGTTGGAGATTAGCTGGACATTTGCCGGTTTAGTGCCTTGTTTCTTCTGCGCAGCTTGCACAAAGCTCATTGCGGCTTTCGCGGTTCGAGTTGTGCATCGCCGGAGCTCTGCGGGAAAGAGCGAGAGAAGAGCCGCGAAAGCTCCGGGTGCGGCCAGCTCGCGTGTAGCCGCGAATGTGCGCTGTTCGCCGGTTGCAGGGCGAGTGCCTTCTGCGCGGCTGCTTCCAAGTTGACGGTAACTGCCAGCGTGCTAGCTGTGTAGGACAGTGAAGAGGCTGACGCGTGTGTGTCCGTAGAGCTGCTAGAAAGCGTACGTGACGAGCAGGAAGGGCTTTCAGAGCAGCCGGTTCTCGTCTTGGACAGTCGCCACACATCCGCACTTTTAGTGCCTCAGAACCCCGGACAGCTTGCAAAACACGGCTGTAACTGTCCCAGCGCAAGCTGTTCAGGAAAGCACAGAAACGCGATGTTCGCGTGCTTTTAGCGCTGCTCGCAAGAAGCCTCCGGAGCAGGCACTTCTCGTGCAGCAACAACCGTGCCTGCTACGATCTTTCCTAGCCTCTTTTCCTCCGGGCAGCCGGCTTGAGCTGATGTGAAGTGTTGGTGGGCAAATCATCCAGAGAAGCGTCGCAATGCTTCTGGGCTGTTAGCAAGAGCTTTCCTTGCTGAGCCTTTTCACGTTGGAGATTAGCTGGACATTTGCCGGTTTAGTGCCTTGTTTCTTCTGCGCAGCTTGCACAAAGCTCATTGCGGCTTTCGCGGTTCGAGTTGTGCATCGCCGGAGCTCTGCGGGAAAGAGCGAGAGAAGAGCCGCGAAAGCTCCGGGTGCGGCCAGCTCGCGTGTAGCCGCGAATGTGCGCTGTTCGCCGGTTGCAGGGCGAGTGCCTTCTGCGCGGCTGCTTCCAAGTTGACGGTAACTGCCAGCGTGCTAGCTGTGTAGGACAGTGAAGAGGCTGACGCGTGTGTGTCCGTAGAGCTGCTAGAAAGCGTACGTGACGAGCAGGAAGGGCTTTCAGAGCAGCCGGTTCTCGTCTTGCACAGTCGCCACACATCCGCACTTTTAGTGCCTCAGAACCCCGGACAGCTTGCAAAACACGGCTGTAACTGTCCCAGCGCAAGCTGTTCAGGAAAGCACAGAAACGCGATGTTCGCGTGCTTTTAGCGCTGCTCGCAAGAAGCCTCCGGAGCAGGCACTTCTCGTGCAGCAACAACCGTGCCTGCTACGATCTTTCCTAGCCTCTTTTCCTCCGGGCAGCCGGCTTGAGCTGATGTGAAGTGTTGGTGGGCAAATCATCCAGAGAAGCGTCGCAATGCTTCTGGGCTGTTAGCAAGAGCTTTCCTTGCTGACCCTTTTCACGTTGGAGATTAGCTGGACATTTGCCGGTTTAGTGCCTTGTTTCTTCTGCGCAGCTTGCACAAAGCTCATTGCGGCTTTCGCGGTTCGAGTTGTGCATCGCCGGAGCTCTGCGGGAAAGAGCGAGAGAAGAGCCGCGAAAGCTCCGGGTGCGGCCAGCTCGCGTGTAGCCGCGAATGTGCGCTGTTCGCCGGTTGCAGGGCGAGTGCCTTCTGCGCGGCTGCTTCCAAGTTGACGGTAACTGCCAGCGTGCTAGCTGTGTAGGACAGTGAAGAGGCTGACGCGTGTGTGTCCGTAGAGCTGCTAGAAAGCGTACGTGAAGAGCAGGAAGGGCTTTCAGAGCAGCCGGTTCTCGTCTTGCACAGTCGCCACACATCCGCACTTTTAGTGCCTCAGAACCCCGGACAGCTTGCAAAACACGGCTGTAACTGTCCCAGCGCAAGCTGTTCAGGAAAGCACAGAAACGCGATGTTCGCGTGCTTTTAGCGCTGCTCGCAAGAAGCCTCCGGAGCAGGCACTTCTCGTGCAGCAACAACCGTGCCTGCTACGATCTTTCCTAGCCTCTTTTCCTCCGGGCAGCCGGCTTGAGCTGATGTGAAGTGTTGGTGGGCAAATCATCCAGAGAAGCGTCGCAATGCTTCTGGGCTGTTAGCAAGAGCTTTCCTTGCTGACCCTTTTCACGTTGGAGATTAGCTGGACATTTGCCGGTTTAGTGCCTTGTTTCTTCTGCGCAGCTTGCACAAAGCTCATTGCGGCTTTCGCGGTTCGAGTTGTGCATCGCCGGAGCTCTGCGGGAAAGAGCGAGAGAAGAGCCGCGAAAGCTCCGGGTGCGGCCAGCTCGCGTGTAGCCGCGAATGTGCGCTGTTCGCCGGTTGCAGGGCGAGTGCCTTCTGCGCGGCTGCTTCCAAGTTGACGGTAACTGCCAGCGTGCTAGCTGTGTAGGACAGTGAAGAGGCTGACGCGTGTGTGTCCGTAGAGCTGCTAGAAAGCGTACGTGACGAGCAGGAAGGGCTTTCAGAGCAGCCGGTTCTCGTCTTGCACAGTCGCCACACATCCGCACTTTTAGTGCCTCAGAACCCCGGACAGCTTGCAAAACACGGCTGTAACTGTCCCAGCGCAAGCTGTTCAGGAAAGCACAGAAACGCGATGTTCGCGTGCTTTTAGCGCTGCTCGCAAGAAGCCTCCGGAGCAGGCACTTCTCGTGCAGCAACAACCGTGCCTGCTACGATCTTTCCTAGCCTCTTTTCCTCCGGGCAGCCGGCTTGAGCTGATGTGAAGTGTTGGTGGGCAAATCATCCAGAGAAGCGTCGCAATGCTTCTGGGCTGTTAGCAAGAGCTTTCCTTGCTGAGCCTTTTCACGTTGGAGATTAGCTGGACATTTGCCGGTTTAGTGCCTTGTTTCTTCTGCGCAGCTTGCACAAAGCTCATTGCGGCTTTCGCGGTTCGAGTTGTGCATCGCCGGAGCTCTGCGGGAAAGAGCGAGAGAAGAGCCGCGAAAGCTCCGAGTGCGGCCAGCTCGCGTGTAGCCGCGAATGTGCGCTGTTCGCCGGTTGCAGGGCGAGTGCCTTCTGCGCGGCTGCTTCCAAGTTGACGGTAACTGCCAGCGTGCTAGCTGTGTAGGACAGTGAAGAGGCTGACGCGTGTGTGTCCGTAGAGCTGCTAGAAAGCGTACGTGACGAGCAGGAAGGGCTTTCCGAGCAGCCGGTTCTCGTCTTGGACAGTCGCCACACATCCGCACTTTTAGTGCCTCAGAACCCCGGACAGCTTGCAAAACACGGCTGTAACTGTCCCAGCGCAAGCTGTTCAGGAAAGCACAGAAACGCGATGTTCGCGTGCTTTTAGCGCTGCTCGCAAGAAGCCTCCGGAGCAGGCACTTCTCGTGCAGCAACAACCGTGCCTGCTACGATCTTTCCTAGCCTCTTTTCCTCCGGGCAGCCGGCTTGAGCTGATGTGAAGTGTTGGTGGGCAAATCATCCAGAGAAGCGTCGCAATGCTTCTGGGCTGTTAGCAAGAGCTTTCCTTGCTGAGCCTTTTCACGTTGGAGATTAGCTGGACATTTGCCGGTTTAGTGCCTTGTTTCTTCTGCGCAGCTTGCACAAAGCTCATTGCGGCTTTCGCGGTTCGAGTTGTGCATCGCCGGAGCTCTGCGGGAAAGAGCGAGAGAAGAGCCGCGAAAGCTCCGAGTGCGGCCAGCTCGCGTGTAGCCGCGAATGTGCGCTGTTCGCCGGTTGCAGGGCGAGTGCCTTCTGCGCGGCTGCTTCCAAGTTGACGGTAACTGCCAGCGTGCTAGCTGTGTAGGACAGTGAAGAGGCTGACGCGTGTGTGTCCGTAGAGCTGCTAGAAAGCGTACGTGACGAGCAGGAAGGGCTTTCAGAGCAGCCCGTTCTCGTCTTGCACAGTCGCCACACATCCGCACTTTTAGTGCCTCAGAACCCCGGACAGCTTGCAAAACACGGCTGTAACTGTCCCAGCGCAAGCTGTTCAGGAAAGCACAGAAACGCGATGTTCGCGTGCTTTTAGCGCTGCTCGCAAGAAGCCTCCGGAGCAGGCACTTCTCGTGCAGCAACAACCGTGCCTGCTACGATCTTTCCTAGCCTCTTTTCCTCCGGGCAGCCGGCTTGAGCTGATGTGAAGTGTTGGTGGGCAAATCATCCAGAGAAGCGTCGCAATGCTTCTGGGCTGTTAGCAAGAGCTTTCCTTGCTGACCCTTTTCACGTTGGAGATTAGCTGGACATTTGCCGGTTTAGTGCCTTGTTTCTTCTGCGCAGCTTGCACAAAGCTCATTGCGGCTTTCGCGGTTCGAGTTGTGCATCGCCGGAGCTCTGCGGGAAAGAGCGAGAGAAGAGCCGCGAAAGCTCCGAGTGCGGCCAGCTCGCGTGTAGCCGCGAATGTGCGCTGTTCGCCGGTTGCAGGGCGAGTGCCTTCTGCGCGGCTGCTTCCAAGTTGACGGTAACTGCCAGCGTGCTAGCTGTGTAGGACAGTGAAGAGGCTGACGCGTGTGTGTCCGTAGAGCTGCTAGAAAGCGTACGTGACGAGCAGGAAGGGCTTTCAGAGCAGCCGGTTCTCGTCTTGCACAGTCGCCACACATCCGCACTTTTAGTGCCTCAGAACCCCGGACAGCTTGCAAAACACGGCTGTAACTGTCCCGGCGCAAGCTGTTCAGGAAAGCACAGAAACGCGATGTTCGCGTGCTTTTAGCGCTGCTCGCAAGAAGCCTCCGGAGCAGGCACTTCTCGTGCAGCAACAACCGTGCCTGCTACGATCTTTCCTAGCCTCTTTTCCTCCGGGCAGCCGGCTTGAGCTGATGTGAAGTGTTGGTGGGCAAATCATCCAGAGAAGCGTCGCAATGCTTCTGGGCTGTTAGCAAGAGCTTTCCTTGCTGACCCTTTTCACGTTGGAGATTAGCTGGACATTTGCCGGTTTAGTGCCTTGTTTCTTCTGCGCAGCTTGCACAAAGCTCATTGCGGCTTTCGCGGTTCGAGTTGTGCATCGCCGGAGCTCTGCGGGAAAGAGCGAGAGAAGAGCCGCGAAAGCTCCGAGTGCGGCCAGCTCGCGTGTAGCCGCGAATGTGCGCTGTTCGCCGGTTGCAGGGCGAGTGCCTTCTGCGCGGCTGCTTCCAAGTTGACGGTAACTGCCAGCGTGCTAGCTGTGTAGGACAGTGAAGAGGCTGACGCGTGTGTGTCCGTAGAGCTGCTAGAAAGCGTACGTGACGAGCAGGAAGGGCTTTCAGAGCAGCCCGTTCTCGTCTTGCACAGTCGCCACACATCCGCACTTTTAGTGCCTCAGAACCCCGGACAGCTTGCAAAACACGGCTGTAACTGTCCCGGCGCAAGCTGTTCAGGAAAGCACAGAAACGCGATGTTCGCGTGCTTTTAGCGCTGCTCGCAAGAAGCCTCCGGAGCAGGCACTTCTCGTGCAGCAACAACCGTGCCTGCTACGATCTTTCCTAGCCTCTTTTCCTCCGGGCAGCCGGCTTGAGCTGATGTGAAGTGTTGGTGGGCAAATCATCCAGAGAAGCGTCGCAATGCTTCTGGGCTGTTAGCAAGAGCTTTCCTTGCTGACCCTTTTCACGTTGGAGATTAGCTGGACATTTGCCGGTTTAGTGCCTTGTTTCTTCTGCGCAGCTTGCACAAAGCTCATTGCGGCTTTCGCGGTTCCAGTTGTGCATCGCCGGAGCTCTGCGGGAAAGAGCGAGAGAAGAGCCGCGAAAGCTCCGAGTGCGGCCAGCTCGCGTGTAGCCGCGAATGTGCGCTGTTCGCCGGTTGCAGGGCGAGTGCCTTCTGCGCGGCTGCTTCCAAGTTGACGGTAACTGCCAGCGTGCTAGCTGTGTAGGACAGTGAAGAGGCTGACGCGTGTGTGTCCGTAGAGCTGCTAGAAAGCGTACGTGACGAGCAGGAAGGGCTTTCAGAGCAGCCCGTTCTCGTCTTGCACAGTCGCCACACATCCGCACTTTTAGTGCCTCAGAACCCCGGACAGCTTGCAAAACACGGCTGTAACTGTCCCAGCGCAAGCTGTTCAGGAAAGCACAGAAACGCGATGTTCGCGTGCTTTTAGCGCTGCTCGCAAGAAGCCTCCGGAGCAGGCACTTCTCGTGCAGCAACAACCGTGCCTGCTACGATCTTTCCTAGCCTCTTTTCCTCCGGGCAGCCGGCTTGAGCTGATGTGAAGTGTTGGTGGGCAAATCATCCAGAGAAGCGTCGCAATGCTTCTGGGCTGTTAGCAAGAGCTTTCCTTGCTGAGCCTTTTCACGTTGGAGATTAGCTGGACATTTGCCGGTTTAGTGCCTTGTTTCTTCTGCGCAGCTTGCACAAAGCTCATTGCGGCTTTCGCGGTTCGAGTTGTGCATCGCCGGAGCTCTGCGGGAAAGAGCGAGAGAAGAGCCGCGAAAGCTCCGAGTGCGGCCAGCTCGCGTGTAGCCGCGAATGTGCGCTGTTCGCCGGTTGCAGGGCGAGTGCCTTCTGCGCGGCTGCTTCCAAGTTGACGGTAACTGCCAGCGTGCTAGCTGTGTAGGACAGTGAAGAGGCTGACGCGTGTGTGTCCGTAGAGCTGCTAGAAAGCGTACGTGACGAGCAGGAAGGGCTTTCAGAGCAGCCGGTTCTCGTCTTGGACGGTCGCCACACATCCGCACTTTTAGTGCCTCAGAACCCCGGACAGCTTGCAAAACACGGCTGTAACTGTCCCAGCGCAAGCTGTTCAGGAAAGCACAGAAACGCGATGTTCGCGTGCTTTTAGCGCTGCTCGCAAGAAGCCTCCGGAGCAGGCACTTCTCGTGCAGCAACAACCGTGCCTGCTACGATCTTTCCTAGCCTCTTTTCCTCCGGGCAGCCGGCTTGAGCTGATGTGAAGTGTTGGTGGGCAAATCATCCAGAGAAGCGTCGCAATGCTTCTGGGCTGTTAGCAAGAGCTTTCCTTGCTGAGCCTTTTCACGTTGGAGATTAGCTGGACATTTGCCGGTTTAGTGCCTTGTTTCTTCTGCGCAGCTTGCACAAAGCTCATTGCGGCTTTCGCGGTTCCAGTTGTGCATCGCCGGAGCTCTGCGGGAAAGAGCGAGAGAAGAGCCGCGAAAGCTCCGAGTGCGGCCAGCTCGCGTGTAGCCGCGAATGTGCGCTGTTCGCCGGTTGCAGGGCGAGTGCCTTCTGCGCGGCTGCTTCCAAGTTGACGGTAACTGCCAGCGTGCTAGCTGTGTAGGACAGTGAAGAGGCTGACGCGTGTGTGTCCGTAGAGCTGCTAGAAAGCGTACGTGACGAGCAGGAAGGGCTTTCAGAGCAGCCGGTTCTCGTCTTGCACAGTCGCCACACATCCGCACTTTTAGTGCCTCAGAACCCCGGACAGCTTGCAAAACACGGCTGTAACTGTCCCAGCGCAAGCTGTTCAGGAAAGCACAGAAACGCGATGTTCGCGTGCTTTTAGCGCTGCTCGCAAGAAGCCTCCGGAGCAGGCACTTCTCGTGCAGCAACAACCGTGCCTGCTACGATCTTTCCTAGCCTCTTTTCCTCCGGGCAGCCGGCTTGAGCTGATGTGAAGTGTTGGTGGGCAAATCATCCAGAGAAGCGTCGCAATGCTTCTGGGCTGTTAGCAAGAGCTTTCCTTGCTGACCCTTTTCACGTTGGAGATTAGCTGGACATTTGCCGGTTTAGTGCCTTGTTTCTTCTGCGCAGCTTGCACAAAGCTCATTGCGGCTTTCGCGGTTCGAGTTGTGCATCGCCGGAGCTCTGCGGGAAAGAGCGAGAGAAGAGCCGCGAAAGCTCCGAGTGCGGCCAGCTCGCGTGTAGCCGCGAATGTGCGCTGTTCGCCGGTTGCAGGGCGAGTGCCTTCTGCGCGGCTGCTTCCAAGTTGACGGTAACTGCCAGCGTGATAGCTGTGTAGGACAGTGAAGAGGCTGACGCGTGTGTGTCCGTAGAGCTGCTAGAAAGCGTACGTGACGAGCAGGAAGGGCTTTCAGAGCAGCCGGTTCTCGTCTTGCACAGTCGCCACACATCCGCACTTTTAGTGCCTCAGAACCCCGGACAGCTTGCAAAACACGGCTGTAACTGTCCCAGCGCAAGCTGTTCAGGAAAGCACAGAAACGCGATGTTCGCGTGCTTTTAGCGCTGCTCGCAAGAAGCCTCCGGAGCAGGCACTTCTCGTGCAGCAACAACCGTGCCTGCTACGATCTTTCCTAGCCTCTTTTCCTCCGGGCAGCCGGCTTGAGCTGATGTGAAGTGTTGGTGGGCAAATCATCCAGAGAAGCGTCGCAATGCTTCTGGGCTGTTAGCAAGAGCTTTCCTTGCTGACCCTTTTCACGTTGGAGATTAGCTGGACATTTGCCGGTTTAGTGCCTTGTTTCTTCTGCGCAGCTTGCACAAAGCTCATTGCGGCTTTCGCGGTTCGAGTTGTGCATCGCCGGAGCTCTGCGGGAAAGAGCGAGAGAAGAGCCGCGAAAGCTCCGAGTGCGGCCAGCTCGCGTGTAGCCGCGAATGTGCGCTGTTCGCCGGTTGCAGGGCGAGTGCCTTCTGCGCGGCTGCTTCCAAGTTGACGGTAACTGCCAGCGTGCTAGCTGTGTAGGACAGTGAAGAGGCTGACGCGTGTGTGTCCGTAGAGCTGCTAGAAAGCGTACGTGACGAGCAGGAAGGGCTTTCAGAGCAGCCGGTTCTCGTCTTGGACAGTCGCCACACATCCGCACTTTTAGTGCCTCAGAACCCCGGACAGCTTGCAAAACACGGCTGTAACTGTCCCAGCGCAAGCTGTTCAGGAAAGCACAGAAACGCGATGTTCGCGTGCTTTTAGCGCTGCTCGCAAGAAGCCTCCGGAGCAGGCACTTCTCGTGCAGCAACAACCGTGCCTGCTACGATCTTTCCTAGCCTCTTTTCCTCCGGGCAGCCGGCTTGAGCTGATGTGAAGTGTTGGTGGGCAAATCATCCAGAGAAGCGTCGCAATGCTTCTGGGCTGTTAGCAAGAGCTTTCCTTGCTGACCCTTTTCACGTTGGAGATTAGCTGGACATTTGCCGGTTTAGTGCCTTGTTTCTTCTGCGCAGCTTGCACAAAGCTCATTGCGGCTTTCGCGGTTCGAGTTGTGCATCGCCGGAGCTCTGCGGGAAAGAGCGAGAGAAGAGCCGCGAAAGCTCCGAGTGCGGCCAGCTCGCGTGTAGCCGCGAATGTGCGCTGTTCGCCGGTTGCAGGGCGACTGCCTTCTGCGCGGCTGCTTCCAAGTTGACGGTAACTGCCAGCGTGCTAGCTGTGTAGGACAGTGAAGAGGCTGACGCGTGTGTGTCCGTAGAGCTGCTAGAAAGCGTACGTGACGAGCAGGAAGGGCTTTCAGAGCAGCCGGTTCTCGTCTTGCACGGTCGCCACACATCCGCACTTTTAGTGCCTCAGAACCCCGGACAGCTTGCAAAACACGGCTGTAACTGTCCCAGCGCAAGCTGTTCAGGAAAGCACAGAAACGCGATGTTCGCGTGCTTTTAGCGCTGCTCGCAAGAAGCCTCCGGAGCAGGCACTTCTCGTGCAGCAACAACCGTGCCTGCTACGATCTTTCCTAGCCTCTTTTCCTCCGGGCAGCCGGCTTGAGCTGATGTGAAGTGTTGGTGGGCAAATCATCCAGAGAAGCGTCGCAATGCTTCTGGGCTGTTAGCAAGAGCTTTCCTTGCTGAGCCTTTTCACGTTGGAGATTAGCTGGACATTTGCCGGTTTAGTGCCTTGTTTCTTCTGCGCAGCTTGCACAAAGCTCATTGCGGCTTTCGCGGTTCGAGTTGTGCATCGCCGGAGCTCTGCGGGAAAGAGCGAGAGAAGAGCCGCGAAAGCTCCGAGTGCGGCCAGCTCGCGTGTAGCCGCGAATGTGCGCTGTTCGCCGGTTGCAGGGCGAGTGCCTTCTGCGCGGCTGCTTCCAAGTTGACGGTAACTGCCAGCGTGCTAGCTGTGTAGGACAGTGAAGAGGCTGACGCGTGTGTGTCCGTAGAGCTGCTAGAAAGCGTACGTGACGAGCAGGAAGGGCTTTCAGAGCAGCCCGTTCTCGTCTTGCACAGTCGCCACACATCCGCACTTTTAGTGCCTCAGAACCCCGGACAGCTTGCAAAACACGGCTGTAACTGTCCCAGCGCAAGCTGTTCAGGAAAGCACAGAAACGCGATGTTCGCGTGCTTTTAGCGCTGCTCGCAAGAAGCCTCCGGAGCAGGCACTTCTCGTGCAGCAACAACCGTGCCTGCTACGATCTTTCCTAGCCTCTTTTCCTCCGGGCAGCCGGCTTGAGCTGATGTGAAGTGTTGGTGGGCAAATCATCCAGAGAAGCGTCGCAATGCTTCTGGGCTGTTAGCAAGAGCTTTCCTTGCTGAGCCTTTTCACGTTGGAGATTAGCTGGACATTTGCCGGTTTAGTGCCTTGTTTCTTCTGCGCAGCTTGCACAAAGCTCATTGCGGCTTTCGCGGTTCGAGTTGTGCATCGCCGGAGCTCTGCGGGAAAGAGCGAGAGAAGAGCCGCGAAAGCTCCGAGTGCGGCCAGCTCGCGTGTAGCCGCGAATGTGCGCTGTTCGCCGGTTGCAGGGCGACTGCCTTCTGCGCGGCTGCTTCCAAGTTGACGGTAACTGCCAGCGTGCTAGCTGTGTAGGACAGTGAAGAGGCTGACGCGTGTGTGTCCGTAGAGCTGCTAGAAAGCGTACGTGACGAGCAGGAAGGGCTTTCAGAGCAGCCGGTTCTCGTCTTGGACGGTCGCCACACATCCGCACTTTTAGTGCCTCAGAACCCCGGACAGCTTGCAAAACACGGCTGTAACTGTCCCAGCGCAAGCTGTTCAGGAAAGCACAGAAACGCGATGTTCGCGTGCTTTTAGCGCTGCTCGCAAGAAGCCTCCGGAGCAGGCACTTCTCGTGCAGCAACAACCGTGCCTGCTACGATCTTTCCTAGCCTCTTTTCCTCCGGGCAGCCGGCTTGAGCTGATGTGAAGTGTTGGTGGGCAAATCATCCAGAGAAGCGTCGCAATGCTTCTGGGCTGTTAGCAAGAGCTTTCCTTGCTGAGCCTTTTCACGTTGGAGATTAGCTGGACATTTGCCGGTTTAGTGCCTTGTTTCTTCTGCGCAGCTTGCACAAAGCTCATTGCGGCTTTCGCGGTTCGAGTTGTGCATCGCCGGAGCTCTGCGGGAAAGAGCGAGAGAAGAGCCGCGAAAGCTCCGAGTGCGGCCAGCTCGCGTGTAGCCGCGAATGTGCGCTGTTCGCCGGTTGCAGGGCGAGTGCCTTCTGCGCGGCTGCTTCCAAGTTGACGGTAACTGCCAGCGTGCTAGCTGTGTAGGACAGTGAAGAGGCTGACGCGTGTGTGTCCGTAGAGCTGCTAGAAAGCGTACGTGACGAGCAGGAAGGGCTTTCAGAGCAGCCGGTTCTCGTCTTGCACAGTCGCCACACATCCGCACTTTTAGTGCCTCAGAACCCCGGACAGCTTGCAAAACACGGCTGTAACTGTCCCAGCGCAAGCTGTTCAGGAAAGCACAGAAACGCGATGTTCGCGTGCTTTTAGCGCTGCTCGCAAGAAGCCTCCGGAGCAGGCACTTCTCGTGCAGCAACAACCGTGCCTGCTACGATCTTTCCTAGCCTCTTTTCCTCCGGGCAGCCGGCTTGAGCTGATGTGAAGTGTTGGTGGGCAAATCATCCAGAGAAGCGTCGCAATGCTTCTGGGCTGTTAGCAAGAGCTTTCCTTGCTGACCCTTTTCACGTTGGAGATTAGCTGGACATTTGCCGGTTTAGTGCCTTGTTTCTTCTGCGCAGCTTGCACAAAGCTCATTGCGGCTTTCGCGGTTCGAGTTGTGCATCGCCGGAGCTCTGCGGGAAAGAGCGAGAGAAGAGCCGCGAAAGCTCCGAGTGCGGCCAGCTCGCGTGTAGCCGCGAATGTGCGCTGTTCGCCGGTTGCAGGGCGAGTGCCTTCTGCGCGGCTGCTTCCAAGTTGACGGTAAGTGCCAGCGTGCTAGCTGTGTAGGACAGTGAAGAGGCTGACGCGTGTGTGTCCGTAGAGCTGCTAGAAAGCGTACGTGACGAGCAGGAAGGGCTTTCAGAGCAGCCGGTTCTCGTCTTGCACAGTCGCCACACATCCGCACTTTTAGTGCCTCAGAACCCCGGACAGCTTGCAAAACACGGCTGTAACTGTCCCAGCGCAAGCTGTTCAGGAAAGCACAGAAACGCGATGTTCGCGTGCTTTTAGCGCTGCTCGCAAGAAGCCTCCGGAGCAGGCACTTCTCGTGCAGCAACAACCGTGCCTGCTACGATCTTTCCTAGCCTCTTTTCCTCCGGGCAGCCGGCTTGAGCTGATGTGAAGTGTTGGTGGGCAAATCATCCAGAGAAGCGTCGCAATGCTTCTGGGCTGTTAGCAAGAGCTTTCCTTGCTGAGCCTTTTCACGTTGGAGATTAGCTGGACATTTGCCGGTTTAGTGCCTTGTTTCTTCTGCGCAGCTTGCACAAAGCTCATTGCGGCTTTCGCGGTTCCAGTTGTGCATCGCCGGAGCTCTGCGGGAAAGAGCGAGAGAAGAGCCGCGAAAGCTCCGAGTGCGGCCAGCTCGCGTGTAGCCGCGAATGTGCGCTGTTCGCCGGTTGCAGGGCGAGTGCCTTCTGCGCGGCTGCTTCCAAGTTGACGGTAACTGCCAGCGTGCTAGCTGTGTAGGACAGTGAAGAGGCTGACGCGTGTGTGTCCGTAGAGCTGCTAGAAAGCGTACGTGACGAGCAGGAAGGGCTTTCAGAGCAGCCGGTTCTCGTCTTGCACGGTCGCCACACATCCGCACTTTTAGTGCCTCAGAACCCCGGACAGCTTGCAAAACACGGCTGTAACTGTCCCAGCGCAAGCTGTTCAGGAAAGCACAGAAACGCGATGTTCGCGTGCTTTTAGCGCTGCTCGCAAGAAGCCTCCGGAGCAGGCACTTCTCGTGCAGCAACAACCGTGCCTGCTACGATCTTTCCTAGCCTCTTTTCCTCCGGGCAGCCGGCTTGAGCTGATGTGAAGTGTTGGTGGGCAAATCATCCAGAGAAGCGTCGCAATGCTTCTGGGCTGTTAGCAAGAGCTTTCCTTGCTGAGCCTTTTCACGTTGGAGATTAGCTGGACATTTGCCGGTTTAGTGCCTTGTTTCTTCTGCGCAGCTTGCACAAAGCTCATTGCGGCTTTCGCGGTTCGAGTTGTGCATCGCCGGAGCTCTGCGGGAAAGAGCGAGAGAAGAGCCGCGAAAGCTCCGAGTGCGGCCAGCTCGCGTGTAGCCGCGAATGTGCGCTGTTCGCCGGTTGCAGGGCGACTGCCTTCTGCGCGGCTGCTTCCAAGTTGACGGTAACTGCCAGCGTGCTAGCTGTGTAGGACAGTGAAGAGGCTGACGCGTGTGTGTCCGTAGAGCTGCTAGAAAGCGTACGTGACGAGCAGGAAGGGCTTTCAGAGCAGCCGGTTCTCGTCTTGGACGGTCGCCACACATCCGCACTTTTAGTGCCTCAGAACCCCGGACAGCTTGCAAAACACGGCTGTAACTGTCCCAGCGCAAACTGTTCAGGAAAGCACAGAAACGCGATGTTCGCGTGCTTTTAGCGCTGCTCGCAAGAAGCCTCCGGAGCAGGCACTTCTCGTGCAGCAACAACCGTGCCTGCTACGATCTTTCCTAGCCTCTTTTCCTCCGGGCAGCCGGCTTGAGCTGATGTGAAGTGTTGGTGGGCAAATCATCCAGAGAAGCGTCGCAATGCTTCTGGGCTGTTAGCAAGAGCTTTCCTTGCTGAGCCTTTTCACGTTGGAGATTAGCTGGACATTTGCCGGTTTAGTGCCTTGTTTCTTCTGCGCAGCTTGCACAAAGCTCATTGCGGCTTTCGCGGTTCGAGTTGTGCATCGCCGGAGCTCTGCGGGAAAGAGCGAGAGAAGAGCCGCGAAAGCTCCGAGTGCGGCCAGCTCGCGTGTAGCCGCGAATGTGCGCTGTTCGCCGGTTGCAGGGCGAGTGCCTTCTGCGCGGCTGCTTCCAAGTTGACGGTAACTGCCAGCGTGCTAGCTGTGTAGGACAGTGAAGAGGCTGACGCGTGTGTGTCCGTAGAGCTGCTAGAAAGCGTACGTGACGAGCAGGAAGGGCTTTCAGAGCAGCCGGTTCTCGTCTTGGACGGTCGCCACACATCCGCACTTTTAGTGCCTCAGAACCCCGGACAGCTTGCAAAACACGGCTGTAACTGTCCCAGCGCAAGCTGTTCAGGAAAGCACAGAAACGCGATGTTCGCGTGCTTTTAGCGCTGCTCGCAAGAAGCCTCCGGAGCAGGCACTTCTCGTGCAGCAACAACCGTGCCTGCTACGATCTTTCCTAGCCTCTTTTCCTCCGGGCAGCCGGCTTGAGCTGATGTGAAGTGTTGGTGGGCAAATCATCCAGAGAAGCGTCGCAATGCTTCTGGGCTGTTAGCAAGAGCTTTCCTTGCTGACCCTTTTCACGTTGGAGATTAGCTGGACATTTGCCGGTTTAGTGCCTTGTTTCTTCTGCGCAGCTTGCACAAAGCTCATTGCGGCTTTCGCGGTTCCAGTTGTGCATCGCCGGAGCTCTGCGGGAAAGAGCGAGAGAAGAGCCGCGAAAGCTCCGAGTGCGGCCAGCTCGCGTGTAGCCGCGAATGTGCGCTGTTCGCCGGTTGCAGGGCGAGTGCCTTCTGCGCGGCTGCTTCCAAGTTGACGGTAACTGCCAGCGTGCTAGCTGTGTAGGACAGTGAAGAGGCTGACGCGTGTGTGTCCGTAGAGCTGCTAGAAAGCGTACGTGACGAGCAGGAAGGGCTTTCAGAGCAGCCGGTTCTCGTCTTGCACAGTCGCCACACATCCGCACTTTTAGTGCCTCAGAACCCCGGACAGCTTGCAAAACACGGCTGTAACTGTCCCAGCGCAAGCTGTTCAGGAAAGCACAGAAACGCGATGTTCGCGTGCTTTTAGCGCTGCTCGCAAGAAGCCTCCGGAGCAGGCACTTCTCGTGCAGCAACAACCGTGCCTGCTACGATCTTTCCTAGCCTCTTTTCCTCCGGGCAGCCGGCTTGAGCTGATGTGAAGTGTTGGTGGGCAAATCATCCAGAGAAGCGTCGCAATGCTTCTGGGCTGTTAGCAAGAGCTTTCCTTGCTGACCCTTTTCACGTTGGAGATTAGCTGGACATTTGCCGGTTTAGTGCCTTGTTTCTTCTGCGCAGCTTGCACAAAGCTCATTGCGGCTTTCGCGGTTCGAGTTGTGCATCGCCGGAGCTCTGCGGGAAAGAGCGAGAGAAGAGCCGCGAAAGCTCCGAGTGCGGCCAGCTCGCGTGTAGCCGCGAATGTGCGCTGTTCGCCGGTTGCAGGGCGAGTGCCTTCTGCGCGGCTGCTTCCAAGTTGACGGTAACTGCCAGCGTGCTAGCTGTGTAGGACAGTGAAGAGGCTGACGCGTGTGTGTCCGTAGAGCTGCTAGAAAGCGTACGTGACGAGCAGGAAGGGCTTTCAGAGCAGCCGGTTCTCGTCTTGCACAGTCGCCACACATCCGCACTTTTAGTGCCTCAGAACCCCGGACAGCTTGCAAAACACGGCTGTAACTGTCCCAGCGCAAGCTGTTCAGGAAAGCACAGAAACGCGATGTTCGCGTGCTTTTAGCGCTGCTCGCAAGAAGCCTCCGGAGCAGGCACTTCTCGTGCAGCAACAACCGTGCCTGCTACGATCTTTCCTAGCCTCTTTTCCTCCGGGCAGCCGGCTTGAGCTGATGTGAAGTGTTGGTGGGCAAATCATCCAGAGAAGCGTCGCAATGCTTCTGGGCTGTTAGCAAGAGCTTTCCTTGCTGACCCTTTTCACGTTGGAGATTAGCTGGACATTTGCCGGTTTAGTGCCTTGTTTCTTCTGCGCAGCTTGCACAAAGCTCATTGCGGCTTTCGCGGTTCGAGTTGTGCATCGCCGGAGCTCTGCGGGAAAGAGCGAGAGAAGAGCCGCGAAAGCTCCGAGTGCGGCCAGCTCGCGTGTAGCCGCGAATGTGCGCTGTTCGCCGGTTGCAGGGCGAGTGCCTTCTGCGCGGCTGCTTCCAAGTTGACGGTAACTGCCAGCGTGCTAGCTGTGTAGGACAGTGAAGAGGCTGACGCGTGTGTGTCCGTAGAGCTGCTAGAAAGCGTACGTGACGAGCAGGAAGGGCTTTCAGAGCAGCCGGTTCTCGTCTTGGACGGTCGCCACACATCCGCACTTTTAGTGCCTCAGAACCCCGGACAGCTTGCAAAACACGGCTGTAACTGTCCCAGCGCAAGCTGTTCAGGAAAGCACAGAAACGCGATGTTCGCGTGCTTTTAGCGCTGCTCGCAAGAAGCCTCCGGAGCAGGCACTTCTCGTGCAGCAACAACCGTGCCTGCTACGATCTTTCCTAGCCTCTTTTCCTCCGGGCAGCCGGCTTGAGCTGATGTGAAGTGTTGGTGGGCAAATCATCCAGAGAAGCGTCGCAATGCTTCTGGGCTGTTAGCAAGAGCTTTCCTTGCTGAGCCTTTTCACGTTGGAGATTAGCTGGACATTTGCCGGTTTAGTGCCTTGTTTCTTCTGCGCAGCTTGCACAAAGCTCATTGCGGCTTTCGCGGTTCGAGTTGTGCATCGCCGGAGCTCTGCGGGAAAGAGCGAGAGAAGAGCCGCGAAAGCTCCGAGTGCGGCCAGCTCGCGTGTAGCCGCGAATGTGCGCTGTTCGCCGGTTGCAGGGCGAGTGCCTTCTGCGCGGCTGCTTCCAAGTTGACGGTAAGTGCCAGCGTGCTAGCTGTGTAGGACAGTGAAGAGGCTGACGCGTGTGTGTCCGTAGAGCTGCTAGAAAGCGTACGTGACGAGCAGGAAGGGCTTTCAGAGCAGCCGGTTCTCGTCTTGCACAGTCGCCACACATCCGCACTTTTAGTGCCTCAGAACCCCGGACAGCTTGCAAAACACGGCTGTAACTGTCCCAGCGCAAGCTGTTCAGGAAAGCACAGAAACGCGATGTTCGCGTGCTTTTAGCGCTGCTCGCAAGAAGCCTCCGGAGCAGGCACGTCTCGTGCAGCAACAACCGTGCCTGCTACGATCTTTCCTAGCCTCTTTTCCTCCGGGCAGCCGGCTTGAGCTGATGTGAAGTGTTGGTGGGCAAATCATCCAGAGAAGCGTCGCAATGCTTCTGGGCTGTTAGCAAGAGCTTTCCTTGCTGAGCCTTTTCACGTTGGAGATTAGCTGGACATTTGCCGGTTTAGTGCCTTGTTTCTTCTGCGCAGCTTGCACAAAGCTCATTGCGGCTTTCGCGGTTCGAGTTGTGCATCGCCGGAGCTCTGCGGGAAAGAGCGAGAGAAGAGCCGCGAAAGCTCCGAGTGCGGCCAGCTCGCGTGTAGCCGCGAATGTGCGCTGTTCGCCGGTTGCAGGGCGAGTGCCTTCTGCGCGGCTGCTTCCAAGTTGACGGTAACTGCCAGCGTGCTAGCTGTGTAGGACAGTGAAGAGGCTGACGCGTGTGTGTCCGTAGAGCTGCTAGAAAGCGTACGTGACGAGCAGGAAGGGCTTTCAGAGCAGCCGGTTCTCGTCTTGCACAGTCGCCACACATCCGCACTTTTAGTGCCTCAGAACCCCGGACAGCTTGCAAAACACGGCTGTAACTGTCCCAGCGCAAGCTGTTCAGGAAAGCACAGAAACGCGATGTTCGCGTGCTTTTAGCGCTGCTCGCAAGAAGCCTCCGGAGCAGGCACTTCTCGTGCAGCAACAACCGTGCCTGCTACGATCTTTCCTAGCCTCTTTTCCTCCGGGCAGCCGGCTTGAGCTGATGTGAAGTGTTGGTGGGCAAATCATCCAGAGAAGCGTCGCAATGCTTCTGGGCTGTTAGCAAGAGCTTTCCTTGCTGAGCCTTTTCACGTTGGAGATTAGCTGGACATTTGCCGGTTTAGTGCCTTGTTTCTTCTGCGCAGCTTGCACAAAGCTCATTGCGGCTTTCGCGGTTCGAGTTGTGCATCGCCGGAGCTCTGCGGGAAAGAGCGAGAGAAGAGCCGCGAAAGCTCCGAGTGCGGCCAGCTCGCGTGTAGCCGCGAATGTGCGCTGTTCGCCGGTTGCAGGGCGAGTGCCTTCTGCGCGGCTGCTTCCAAGTTGACGGTAAGTGCCAGCGTGCTAGCTGTGTAGGACAGTGAAGAGGCTGACGCGTGTGTGTCCGTAGAGCTGCTAGAAAGCGTACGTGACGAGCAGGAAGGGCTTTCAGAGCAGCCGGTTCTCGTCTTGCACAGTCGCCACACATCCGCACTTTTAGTGCCTCAGAACCCCGGACAGCTTGCAAAACACGGCTGTAACTGTCCCAGCGCAAGCTGTTCAGGAAAGCACAGAAACGCGATGTTCGCGTGCTTTTAGCGCTGCTCGCAAGAAGCCTCCGGAGCAGGCACTTCTCGTGCAGCAACAACCGTGCCTGCTACGATCTTTCCTAGCCTCTTTTCCTCCGGGCAGCCGGCTTGAGCTGATGTGAAGTGTTGGTGGGCAAATCATCCAGAGAAGCGTCGCAATGCTTCTGGGCTGTTAGCAAGAGCTTTCCTTGCTGAGCCTTTTCACGTTGGAGATTAGCTGGACATTTGCCGGTTTAGTGCCTTGTTTCTTCTGCGCAGCTTGCACAAAGCTCATTGCGGCTTTCGCGGTTCCAGTTGTGCATCGCCGGAGCTCTGCGGGAAAGAGCGAGAGAAGAGCCGCGAAAGCTCCGAGTGCGGCCAGCTCGCGTGTAGCCGCGAATGTGCGCTGTTCGCCGGTTGCAGGGCGACTGCCTTCTGCGCGGCTGCTTCCAAGTTGACGGTAACTGCCAGCGTGCTAGCTGTGTAGGACAGTGAAGAGGCTGACGCGTGTGTGTCCGTAGAGCTGCTAGAAAGCGTACGTGACGAGCAGGAAGGGCTTTCAGAGCAGCCGGTTCTCGTCTTGCACAGTCGCCACACATCCGCACTTTTAGTGCCTCAGAACCCCGGACAGCTTGCAAAACACGGCTGTAACTGTCCCAGCGCAAGCTGTTCAGGAAAGCACAGAAACGCGATGTTCGCGTGCTTTTAGCGCTGCTCGCAAGAAGCCTCCGGAGCAGGCACTTCTCGTGCAGCAACAACCGTGCCTGCTACGATCTTTCCTAGCCTCTTTTCCTCCGGGCAGCCGGCTTGAGCTGATGTGAAGTGTTGGTGGGCAAATCATCCAGAGAAGCGTCGCAATGCTTCTGGGCTGTTAGCAAGAGCTTTCCTTGCTGACCCTTTTCACGTTGGAGATTAGCTGGACATTTGCCGGTTTAGTGCCTTGTTTCTTCTGCGCAGCTTGCACAAAGCTCATTGCGGCTTTCGCGGTTCGAGTTGTGCATCGCCGGAGCTCTGCGGGAAAGAGCGAGAGAAGAGCCGCGAAAGCTCCGAGTGCGGCCAGCTCGCGTGTAGCCGCGAATGTGCGCTGTTCGCCGGTTGCAGGGCGAGTGCCTTCTGCGCGGCTGCTTCCAAGTTGACGGTAAGTGCCAGCGTGCTAGCTGTGTAGGACAGTGAAGAGGCTGACGCGTGTGTGTCCGTAGAGCTGCTAGAAAGCGTACGTGACGAGCAGGAAGGGCTTTCAGAGCAGCCGGTTCTCGTCTTGCACAGTCGCCACACATCCGCACTTTTAGTGCCTCAGAACCCCGGACAGCTTGCAAAACACGGCTGTAACTGTCCCAGCGCAAGCTGTTCAGGAAAGCACAGAAACGCGATGTTCGCGTGCTTTTAGCGCTGCTCGCAAGAAGCCTCCGGAGCAGGCACGTCTCGTGCAGCAACAACCGTGCCTGCTACGATCTTTCCTAGCCTCTTTTCCTCCGGGCAGCCGGCTTGAGCTGATGTGAAGTGTTGGTGGGCAAATCATCCAGAGAAGCGTCGCAATGCTTCTGGGCTGTTAGCAAGAGCTTTCCTTGCTGAGCCTTTTCACGTTGGAGATTAGCTGGACATTTGCCGGTTTAGTGCCTTGTTTCTTCTGCGCAGCTTGCACAAAGCTCATTGCGGCTTTCGCGGTTCGAGTTGTGCATCGCCGGAGCTCTGCGGGAAAGAGCGAGAGAAGAGCCGCGAAAGCTCCGAGTGCGGCCAGCTCGCGTGTAGCCGCGAATGTGCGCTGTTCGCCGGTTGCAGGGCGACTGCCTTCTGCGCGGCTGCTTCCAAGTTGACGGTAACTGCCAGCGTGCTAGCTGTGTAGGACAGTGAAGAGGCTGACGCGTGTGTGTCCGTAGAGCTGCTAGAAAGCGTACGTGACGAGCAGGAAGGGCTTTCAGAGCAGCCGGTTCTCGTCTTGCACAGTCGCCACACATCCGCACTTTTAGTGCCTCAGAACCCCGGACAGCTTGCAAAACACGGCTGTAACTGTCCCAGCGCAAGCTGTTCAGGAAAGCACAGAAACGCGATGTTCGCGTGCTTTTAGCGCTGCTCGCAAGAAGCCTCCGGAGCAGGCACTTCTCGTGCAGCAACAACCGTGCCTGCTACGATCTTTCCTAGCCTCTTTTCCTCCGGGCAGCCGGCTTGAGCTGATGTGAAGTGTTGGTGGGCAAATCATCCAGAGAAGCGTCGCAATGCTTCTGGGCTGTTAGCAAGAGCTTTCCTTGCTGACCCTTTTCACGTTGGAGATTAGCTGGACATTTGCCGGTTTAGTGCCTTGTTTCTTCTGCGCAGCTTGCACAAAGCTCATTGCGGCTTTCGCGGTTCGAGTTGTGCATCGCCGGAGCTCTGCGGGAAAGAGCGAGAGAAGAGCCGCGAAAGCTCCGAGTGCGGCCAGCTCGCGTGTAGCCGCGAATGTGCGCTGTTCGCCGGTTGCAGGGCGAGTGCCTTCTGCGCGGCTGCTTCCAAGTTGACGGTAACTGCCAGCGTGCTAGCTGTGTAGGACAGTGAAGAGGCTGACGCGTGTGTGTCCGTAGAGCTGCTAGAAAGCGTACGTGACGAGCAGGAAGGGCTTTCAGAGCAGCCGGTTCTCGTCTTGCACAGTCGCCACACATCCGCACTTTTAGTGCCTCAGAACCCCGGACAGCTTGCAAAACACGGCTGTAACTGTCCCAGCGCAAGCTGTTCAGGAAAGCACAGAAACGCGATGTTCGCGTGCTTTTAGCGCTGCTCGCAAGAAGCCTCCGGAGCAGGCACTTCTCGTGCAGCAACAACCGTGCCTGCTACGATCTTTCCTAGCCTCTTTTCCTCCGGGCAGCCGGCTTGAGCTGATGTGAAGTGTTGGTGGGCAAATCATCCAGAGAAGCGTCGCAATGCTTCTGGGCTGTTAGCAAGAGCTTTCCTTGCTGAGCCTTTTCACGTTGGAGATTAGCTGGACATTTGCCGGTTTAGTGCCTTGTTTCTTCTGCGCAGCTTGCACAAAGCTCATTGCGGCTTTCGCGGTTCGAGTTGTGCATCGCCGGAGCTCTGCGGGAAAGAGCGAGAGAAGAGCCGCGAAAGCTCCGAGTGCGGCCAGCTCGCGTGTAGCCGCGAATGTGCGCTGTTCGCCGGTTGCAGGGCGAGTGCCTTCTGCGCGGCTGCTTCCAAGTTGACGGTAAGTGCCAGCGTGCTAGCTGTGTAGGACAGTGAAGAGGCTGACGCGTGTGTGTCCGTAGAGCTGCTAGAAAGCGTACGTGACGAGCAGGAAGGGCTTTCAGAGCAGCCGGTTCTCGTCTTGCACAGTCGCCACACATCCGCACTTTTAGTGCCTCAGAACCCCGGACAGCTTGCAAAACACGGCTGTAACTGTCCCAGCGCAAGCTGTTCAGGAAAGCACAGAAACGCGATGTTCGCGTGCTTTTAGCGCTGCTCGCAAGAAGCCTCCGGAGCAGGCACTTCTCGTGCAGCAACAACCGTGCCTGCTACGATCTTTCCTAGCCTCTTTTCCTCCGGGCAGCCGGCTTGAGCTGATGTGAAGTGTTGGTGGGCAAATCATCCAGAGAAGCGTCGCAATGCTTCTGGGCTGTTAGCAAGAGCTTTCCTTGCTGAGCCTTTTCACGTTGGAGATTAGCTGGACATTTGCCGGTTTAGTGCCTTGTTTCTTCTGCGCAGCTTGCACAAAGCTCATTGCGGCTTTCGCGGTTCGAGTTGTGCATCGCCGGAGCTCTGCGGGAAAGAGCGAGAGAAGAGCCGCGAAAGCTCCGAGTGCGGCCAGCTCGCGTGTAGCCGCGAATGTGCGCTGTTCGCCGGTTGCAGGGCGAGTGCCTTCTGCGCGGCTGCTTCCAAGTTGACGGTAAGTGCCAGCGTGCTAGCTGTGTAGGACAGTGAAGAGGCTGACGCGTGTGTGTCCGTAGAGCTGCTAGAAAGCGTACGTGACGAGCAGGAAGGGCTTTCAGAGCAGCCGGTTCTCGTCTTGCACAGTCGCCACACATCCGCACTTTTAGTGCCTCAGAACCCCGGACAGCTTGCAAAACACGGCTGTAACTGTCCCAGCGCAAGCTGTTCAGGAAAGCACAGAAACGCGATGTTCGCGTGCTTTTAGCGCTGCTCGCAAGAAGCCTCCGGAGCAGGCACTTCTCGTGCAGCAACAACCGTGCCTGCTACGATCTTTCCTAGCCTCTTTTCCTCCGGGCAGCCGGCTTGAGCTGATGTGAAGTGTTGGTGGGCAAATCATCCAGAGAAGCGTCGCAATGCTTCTGGGCTGTTAGCAAGAGCTTTCCTTGCTGAGCCTTTTCACGTTGGAGATTAGCTGGACATTTGCCGGTTTAGTGCCTTGTTTCTTCTGCGCAGCTTGCACAAAGCTCATTGCGGCTTTCGCGGTTCGAGTTGTGCATCGCCGGAGCTCTGCGGGAAAGAGCGAGAGAAGAGCCGCGAAAGCTCCGAGTGCGGCCAGCTCGCGTGTAGCCGCGAATGTGCGCTGTTCGCCGGTTGCAGGGCGACTGCCTTCTGCGCGGCTGCTTCCAAGTTGACGGTAAGTGCCAGCGTGCTAGCTGTGTAGGACAGTGAAGAGGCTGACGCGTGTGTGTCCGTAGAGCTGCTAGAAAGCGTACGTGACGAGCAGGAAGGGCTTTCAGAGCAGCCGGTTCTCGTCTTGCACAGTCGCCACACATCCGCACTTTTAGTGCCTCAGAACCCCGGACAGCTTGCAAAACACGGCTGTAACTGTCCCAGCGCAAGCTGTTCAGGAAAGCACAGAAACGCGATGTTCGCGTGCTTTTAGCGCTGCTCGCAAGAAGCCTCCGGAGCAGGCACTTCTCGTGCAGCAACAACCGTGCCTGCTACGATCTTTCCTAGCCTCTTTTCCTCCGGGCAGCCGGCTTGAGCTGATGTGAAGTGTTGGTGGGCAAATCATCCAGAGAAGCGTCGCAATGCTTCTGGGCTGTTAGCAAGAGCTTTCCTTGCTGAGCCTTTTCGTGTGGGAGAGTAGCTGGACATTTGCCGGTTTAGTGCCTTGTTTCTTCTGCGCAGCTTGCACAAAGCTCATTGCGGCTTTCGCGGTTCGAGTTGTGCATCGCCGGAGCTCTGCGGGAAAGAGCGAGAGAAGAGCCGCGAAAGCTCCGAGTGCGGCCAGCTCGCGTGTAGCCGCGAATGTGCGCTGTTCGCCGGTTGCAGGGCGAGTGCCTTCTGCGCGGCTGCTTCCAAGTTGACGGTAAGTGCCAGCGTGCTAGCTGTGTAGGACAGTGAAGAGGCTGACGCGTGTGTGTCCGTAGAGCTGCTAGAAAGCGTACGTGACGAGCAGGAAGGGCTTTCAGAGCAGCCGGTTCTCGTCTTGCACAGTCGCCACACATCCGCACTTTTAGTGCCTCAGAACCCCGGACAGCTTGCAAAACACGGCTGTAACTGTCCCAGCGCAAGCTGTTCAGGAAAGCACAGAAACGCGATGTTCGCGTGCTTTTAGCGCTGCTCGCAAGAAGCCTCCGGAGCAGGCACTTCTCGTGCAGCAACAACCGTGCCTGCTACGATCTTTCCTAGCCTCTTTTCCTCCGGGCAGCCGGCTTGAGCTGATGTGAAGTGTTGGTGGGCAAATCATCCAGAGAAGCGTCGCAATGCTTCTGGGCTGTTAGCAAGAGCTTTCCTTGCTGACCCTTTTCACGTTGGAGATTAGCTGGACATTTGCCGGTTTAGTGCCTTGTTTCTTCTGCGCAGCTTGCACAAAGCTCATTGCGGCTTTCGCGGTTCGAGTTGTGCATCGCCGGAGCTCTGCGGGAAAGAGCGAGAGAAGAGCCGCGAAAGCTCCGAGTGCGGCCAGCTCGCGTGTAGCCGCGAATGTGCGCTGTTCGCCGGTTGCAGGGCGACTGCCTTCTGCGCGGCTGCTTCCAAGTTGACGGTAAGTGCCAGCGTGCTAGCTGTGTAGGACAGTGAAGAGGCTGACGCGTGTGTGTCCGTAGAGCTGCTAGAAAGCGTACGTGACGAGCAGGAAGGGCTTTCAGAGCAGCCGGTTCTCGTCTTGCACAGTCGCCACACATCCGCACTTTTAGTGCCTCAGAACCCCGGACAGCTTGCAAAACACGGCTGTAACTGTCCCAGCGCAAGCTGTTCAGGAAAGCACAGAAACGCGATGTTCGCGTGCTTTTAGCGCTGCTCGCAAGAAGCCTCCGGAGCAGGCACTTCTCGTGCAGCAACAACCGTGCCTGCTACGATCTTTCCTAGCCTCTTTTCCTCCGGGCAGCCGGCTTGAGCTGATGTGAAGTGTTGGTGGGCAAATCATCCAGAGAAGCGTCGCAATGCTTCTGGGCTGTTAGCAAGAGCTTTCCTTGCTGAGCCTTTTCACGTTGGAGATTAGCTGGACATTTGCCGGTTTAGTGCCTTGTTTCTTCTGCGCAGCTTGCACAAAGCTCATTGCGGCTTTCGCGGTTCGAGTTGTGCATCGCCGGAGCTCTGCGGGAAAGAGCGAGAGAAGAGCCGCGAAAGCTCCGAGTGCGGCCAGCTCGCGTGTAGCCGCGAATGTGCGCTGTTCGCCGGTTGCAGGGCGACTGCCTTCTGCGCGGCTGCTTCCAAGTTGACGGTAACTGCCAGCGTGCTAGCTGTGTAGGACAGTGAAGAGGCTGACGCGTGTGTGTCCGTAGAGCTGCTAGAAAGCGTACGTGACGAGCAGGAAGGGCTTTCAGAGCAGCCGGTTCTCGTCTTGCACAGTCGCCACACATCCGCACTTTTAGTGCCTCAGAACCCCGGACAGCTTGCAAAACACGGCTGTAACTGTCCCAGCGCAAGCTGTTCAGGAAAGCACAGAAACGCGATGTTCGCGTGCTTTTAGCGCTGCTCGCAAGAAGCCTCCGGAGCAGGCACTTCTCGTGCAGCAACAACCGTGCCTGCTACGATCTTTCCTAGCCTCTTTTCCTCCGGGCAGCCGGCTTGAGCTGATGTGAAGTGTTGGTGGGCAAATCATCCAGAGAAGCGTCGCAATGCTTCTGGGCTGTTAGCAAGAGCTTTCCTTGCTGAGCCTTTTCACGTTGGAGATTAGCTGGACATTTGCCGGTTTAGTGCCTTGTTTCTTCTGCGCAGCTTGCACAAAGCTCATTGCGGCTTTCGCGGTTCGAGTTGTGCATCGCCGGAGCTCTGCGGGAAAGAGCGAGAGAAGAGCCGCGAAAGCTCCGAGTGCGGCCAGCTCGCGTGTAGCCGCGAATGTGCGCTGTTCGCCGGTTGCAGGGCGACTGCCTTCTGCGCGGCTGCTTCCAAGTTGACGGTAACTGCCAGCGTGCTAGCTGTGTAGGACAGTGAAGAGGCTGACGCGTGTGTGTCCGTAGAGCTGCTAGAAAGCGTACGTGACGAGCAGGAAGGGCTTTCAGAGCAGCCGGTTCTCGTCTTGCACAGTCGCCACACATCCGCACTTTTAGTGCCTCAGAACCCCGGACAGCTTGCAAAACACGGTTGTAACTGTCCCAGCGCAAGCTGTTCAGGAAAGCACAGAAACGCGATGTTCGCGTGCTTTTAGCGCTGCTCGCAAGAAGCCTCCGGAGCAGGCACTTCTCGTGCAGCAACAACCGTGCCTGCTACGATCTTTCCTAGCCTCTTTTCCTCCGGGCAGCCGGCTTGAGCTGATGTGAAGTGTTGGTGGGCAAATCATCCAGAGAAGCGTCGCAATGCTTCTGGGCTGTTAGCAAGAGCTTTCCTTGCTGAGCCTTTTCACGTTGGAGATTAGCTGGACATTTGCCGGTTTAGTGCCTTGTTTCTTCTGCGCAGCTTGCACAAAGCTCATTGCGGCTTTCGCGGTTCGAGTTGTGCATCGCCGGAGCTCTGCGGGAAAGAGCGAGAGAAGAGCCGCGAAAGCTCCGAGTGCGGCCAGCTCGCGTGTAGCCGCGAATGTGCGCTGTTCGCCGGTTGCAGGGCGACTGCCTTCTGCGCGGCTGCTTCCAAGTTGACGGTAACTGCCAGCGTGCTAGCTGTGTAGGACAGTGAAGAGGCTGACGCGTGTGTGTCCGTAGAGCTGCTAGAAAGCGTACGTGACGAGCAGGAAGGGCTTTCAGAGCAGCCGGTTCTCGTCTTGCACAGTCGCCACACATCCGCACTTTTAGTGCCTCAGAACCCCGGACAGCTTGCAAAACACGGCTGTAACTGTCCCAGCGCAAGCTGTTCAGGAAAGCACAGAAACGCGATGTTCGCGTGCTTTTAGCGCTGCTCGCAAGAAGCCTCCGGAGCAGGCACTTCTCGTGCAGCAACAACCGTGCCTGCTACGATCTTTCCTAGCCTCTTTTCCTCCGGGCAGCCGGCTTGAGCTGATGTGAAGTGTTGGTGGGCAAATCATCCAGAGAAGCGTCGCAATGCTTCTGGGCTGTTAGCAAGAGCTTTCCTTGCTGAGCCTTTTCACGTTGGAGATTAGCTGGACATTTGCCGGTTTAGTGCCTTGTTTCTTCTGCGCAGCTTGCACAAAGCTCATTGCGGCTTTCGCGGTTCGAGTTGTGCATCGCCGGAGCTCTGCGGGAAAGAGCGAGAGAAGAGCCGCGAAAGCTCCGGGTGCGGCCAGCTCGCGTGTAGCCGCGAATGTGCGCTGTTCGCCGGTTGCAGGGCGACTGCCTTCTGCGCGGCTGCTTCCAAGTTGACGGTAACTGCCAGCGTGCTAGCTGTGTCGGACAGTGAAGAGGCTGACGCGTGTGTGTCCGTAGAGCTGCTAGAAAGCGTACGTGACGAGCAGGAAGGGCTTTCAGAGCAGCCGGTTCTCGTCTTGCACAGTCGCCACACATCCGCACTTTTAGTGCCTCAGAACCCCGGACAGCTTGCAAAACACGGCTGTAACTGTCCCAGCGCAAGCTGTTCAGGAAAGCACAGAAACGCGATGTTCGCGTGCTTTTAGCGCTGCTCGCAAGAAGCCTCCGGAGCAGGCACTTCTCGTGCAGCAACAACCGTGCCTGCTACGATCTTTCCTAGCCTCTTTTCCTCCGGGCAGCCGGCTTGAGCTGATGTGAAGTGTTGGTGGGCAAATCATCCAGAGAAGCGTCGCAATGCTTCTGGGCTGTTAGCAAGAGCGAGTGAAGAGCAGCAACAGCTTTCCTTGCTGACCCTTTTCGTGTGGGAGAGTAGCTGGACATTTGCCGGTTTAGTGCCTTGTTTCTTCTGCGCAGCTTGCACAAAGCTCATTGCGGCTTTCGCGGTTCGAGTTGTGCATCGCCGGAGCTCTGCGGGAAAGAGCGAGAGAAGAGCCGGGAAAGCTCCGAGTGCGGCCAGCTCGCGTGTAGCCGCGATGATGCGCTGTTCGCCGGTTGCAGGGCGACTGCCTTCTGCGCGGCTGCTTCCAAGTTGACGGTAACTGCCAGCGTGCTAGCTGTGTAGGACAGTGAAGAGGCTGACGCGTGTGTGTCCGTAGAGCTGCTAGAAAGCGTACGTGAAGAGCAGGAAGGGCTTTCAGAGCAGCCGGTTCTCGTCTTGCACAGTCGCCACACATCCGCACTTTTAGTGCCTCAGAACCCCGGACAGCTTGCAAAACACGGCTGTAACTGTCCCAGCGCAAGCTGTTCAGGAAAGCACAGAAACGCGATGTTCGCGTGCTTTTAGCGCTGCTCGCAAGAAGCCTCCGGAGCAGGCACTTCTCGTGCCCCACAGTTTTGAGGAATCAGCTAGGAAAGGACTTGGAATCATGGGAACCACCTTCAGAAGAAGGGAAGGTGTTACAGTATGTAGACGACCTTCTTATTGCAACCAGAACCAAAGAATCCTGTGTCATTTGGACCGTGAGTCTGTTAAATTTCCTGGGACTACAGGGATATCGGGTTTCTAAGAAAAAGGCACAGGCGTTGTTACAACCCCAGGTCACGTACCTGGGGTACGAGATCAGTGCCGGACAACGGATCCTAGGACAAGCCCGGAAAGAGGCCATATGCCAAAGCCCCCGACCACAAACTATAAAGGAACTACGGACATTCTTAGGAATGACAGGGTGGTGCCAACTTTGGATATGTGATTATGGTCTGCCTGTTTAAGCCACTCTATTCCCTGATAGCAGCTAACCAAAAGGATCTCCAGTGGGATGCTGAGTCAGATCGAGCCTTCCATCAGCTGAAGAAAGCCCTGATGTCGGCATCAGCATTGGGACTTCCTGATGTGAGTAAGCCATTTTTTCTATTTTCCCACGAAAAACAAGGAATGGCACTAGGAATATTGGCACAAGATTTGGGACCATACAGACGGGCGGTAGCATACTTCTCCAAACAGCTGGATGCCGCTGCGAAAGGGTGGCTGTTCTGGTTTTGTTAGTGGGGGGGTGCTAAGGTGGTAGCTTCTGTAGGAAACTGCTAGAAGTCGCTCCCCTTTGTTCAGTGGACTTGGCCGGGCCTAGGGCGGACCCACTGCTGGCCAAGGCCGAGCCAATTGGTAGCAGAATGTTCTGTGATAATGCCTCTGCTATAACATATTTAAGAAGGGGGAAACAGAAAAAAAAAAAGGGAGAGATGTGAAGCAGCTGAGCGGGGGGCAGAGAGGGGGAAGCGCGAGCCTTGTGGGCCTTGCAGGCCTCACCCTCTGGCCTCCCGCCGGGCAGCCGACTGGGCCCAACTCGGCCCGGCCTGGCTGCAAGAAGTGGAGAGGAGCAGTTGAAGTGAATAAGATGTAAAAAGGATCCTGAGAGGCGTCTGCCAGCCTGTTGCGAGGAACGGCTGCAGACGCCAAGGTCAGTGAAGAAGGAGGGGGAGGAGTAATATGGCTTCTGGCCAAGATTCCTCTGCAACTCGTGGTGACGACCATGGTGGAGCAGGTTGTCCCCCTGCAGCCCATGGAGGTCCACGGAGGGGCAGAGGTCCACCTGCAGCCTGTGGAGGACCCCACGCCGGAACAGGTAGAGGCCTGAAGGAGACTGTGCCCCGTGGAGGGCCCGCTGGGACAGCTGTTCTAGAGGGACTGCACCCTGTGGAAGAGATGACCCATGCCGGGGCAGTTTCACGGAGGACTGTGGCCCGTGGGAGGGACCCCACGCTGGAGCAGAGGAGGAATGCAAGTAGTTCTTCCCCCAACGATGACACAGAGGCGTAAAACAACGCGTGATGAACTGACTGCGACCCCCCATTTCCCCCCCCCCGCCCCCGACCCCCCCTCCATGCTGCTCGGGAGGGGAAGGTAGTAGAGATAATGTTAAGCCCGGGAAGAGGGAGGAGTGGGGGGAGGTTATCTTGTTCCCTGTCTCATTCTCCTGCTAGTTTTAGAAATAAATGAGTGTTTTTCCCCAAGTCGAGTCTGTTTTGCCTGTAACGGTAACTTTACAAATTTCTTCCCGTCCTTATCTCAAACCTCGAGCCGTTTTTCTTATATCATCTCCCCCTATTCTCTCGGAGGGTGGGGGGAGCGAGAGAGAGACTGTGTAGTCTGGTCCTGATCAGGGCTGAACTGCGACAGTGGCCCAGCTGTCTGAGAGCAGTAGCAGCTGTCATTCTAAACATTCAAGAAGCCTGAAAGTTCACTCTAGGCCAGAAAATGACTGTCCTAGTTTCCCAGACTGTATCTGCGGTCCTTGAAGCAAAAGGAGGGCATTGGCTTTCCCCACAAAGGTTCCTGAAATATCAAGCTATAATGGTTGAACAGGATGATGTTGAAATCGTGACCACAAACATCATCAATCCGGCCTCATTCCTTGATGGGAACATCGGGGAGCCGGTGAGTCATGACTGCTTGGAAACAATTGAAACCATGTATTCTAGTCGAACGGATCTTAAAGATGTCCCTGTCGATGGAGCCGAACATTGGTTCACCGATGGAAGCAGCTATATGTTAAATGGAAGGCGACATTCCGGATATGCTGTTACCACTTTTGAAAAGGTGATAGAGTCCAGGCCACTATCAGCCGACGTCTCAGCCCAAAAGGCCGAGATCATAGCCCTTACCTGAGCCCTGGAGAGAGCCCAGGGAAGGACTGTAAACATTTGGACTGACCCTAAATATGCCTTTGGGGTGGTACATGCCCATGGAGCAATATGGAAGGCAAGAGGACTGTTAAATTCTCATGGAAAAACCATCAAACACGCAGAAGGGATTTTGAAAATCCTGAATGCAGTCCAGCTTCCCAAAAAGGTGGCAATTATGCATATTAAAGCACACCAGAAAGTGAGCACAGAATTGGAAAGAGGAAATGAGCTGGCAGATAGGGAAGCAAAACAAGCAGCTAGAGAAACAATCAAGGTAGAGGGTGCGCTAATACCTGATGGACAGGTATTTCTAGAAGGTAAACCAGAATACACAAAGGAAGTCGGCAAACTTATTAATGATCTAAAGGGGTCATATAATGAGGAAGGGTGGGCCAATTACTACCCCTCACACGGGAGGGTAGTAATTCCCTCCTACATGATATGGTCAGTAGTCCGAGAAGAACATAGAAAAAGACACTGGGGGGAGGGGGGGGCAGAAGCCCTATATAAAGATCTCATCAGGAACATAATAGCGTGAAACTTAGACACTACCGTTAGACAAGTAACTCAACAATGTGATCTTTGTCTCCAGACTAATCCTAAAGTTGTAAAAGGGCCGAAACTTGAAAAAATCGGAAAGGGGAATGGTCCGGGACAACGTTGGCAGATTGATTTCTCAGAACTCCCTAGAAAAGGGGGGTATCGATACTTATTAGTACTTACGGATACCTTTTCAGGCTGGCCAGAAGCTTTCCCGTGCGGAACTGCTAAAGCCTGGGAAGTAACCAAAATACTGCTCCAGGAAATAGTACCTAGGTTTGGAGTCGCAGCAGTAATGTCCTCGGATAGAGGACCACATTTTGTGTCCAGAATAGTACAAGCAATTAGCCACCATCTAGGGATAGAGTGGCAATTACATACCTCTTACCGACCACAATCAAGTGGCCAGGTGGAGAAAATGAATCACCCAATCAAACAACAGATTGTCAAGTTGGGTCAGGAAACTAATCTAACTTTACCATTAGCTCTTATACGAATACGAACCAGACCAAGAGCAAGAGAAGGGCTTAGTCCATTCGAAATTCTATATGGACGACCCTATGGGGTACAAAAGGGAACGTCTTCACAAATTGGTGAAGAAATAATGACCTCCTATATGGTGGCACTAAACAAACAATTAAAAAGAATTGAAAAACATGCAATGGGAACACGTCGTAGGGGTCTGGATGGGCCTGTTCACGATATACAACCAGGGGACTATGTATATGTTAAGTCTCTTACAGAAAAAACTCTGGAACCACAGTGGGCCGGACCTTTTCAAGTCCTCCTCTCCACCTACACGGCAATTAAGGTAAAGGGACAGAACTCCTGGATACACCATACTCGGATCAAGAGAGCCTCTGCAACCTTGTGGAAAGTAACTCCAGACAACAACAAAGACTTGAGACTTAAACTCGTTCGAACGGATAAGGGCGGGAACAGTGCAGTAGTGAACCGGAGGGACACCACAGCAAACGATACCGGACAAAGAAACCGGGACCGGCCAGTAACTAATCTCGCCCAAATCTGTCATCGGTACAGTTTATATCTTATTTGTCATTTTATTATAGGAAATATAAAACCCATTTTAGCAGGTCACCAAAGGCAGTACATTATCTACAGAAGTAGCTGTACTAATCCACTAGACCAACTAAATCCTAAAATGACCAATTGTTTAATTGGAATTGTGATTGGGCTTACAATATTTTCCTGCATCTTACCACTAACTTGTAATCAAAAGGACACCAAATGGCCGTGGTCTCACGCCTCCCTTGGGTTTACAGGAAGCATGGGACCACCTTTTAAACGGTCGGGCTTAAACTTGGCCACTGTGGTTATGCACAAAATGGAAATGTACTCAGGGCATGAGTGGGGCTGGGACAGAGGCAACAGGGATCCTTAATACTATGGTGCGCCCCGTTGTGATCTTATTGATTAGCTTAGGGGTTTTATTAATATTAACTATTGTGCTGTACCTATGGGTTTGGAGAATGTTTAAGAAAGTAACACTGTCGTAGTTCAGCCCCGATCAGGACCAGACTACGCAGTCTCTCTCTCACTCCTCCCACCCTCCGAGAGAACAGGGGGAGATAATGTAAGGAAAAACGGCTCGAGGTTTGAGATAAGGACAGGGAGAAATCCTTAAATTTACCGTCACGGGCAAAACAGACTCGACTTGGGGAAAACTATTCATTTATTACTACAAACAGCAAGATAATGAGACAGAGAACAAGATAACCTCCCTCCACCCCTCCCTCTTCCCAAGCTTAACATCGAGCGATATAAAACCGGGAAGGGGGCAGGGCCACCCGGTTTTTCACTGAGGGGGCGGGGCCATCGCGGCTGCACCCCCCGCCTAGGCCCCGCCCCCCTCCCCCGGCCAGGCGGCGTTCACTGGAAGGGGCTGCACGACAAGGACGACGCCGGCGCCTACGCCATGGCCAGCGTCTCCGGCAGCGACGAGGGCTGAGCCCCCGCGGACGGCCCTGTGCCGGGAGGAAGCCCCGCCCACCCCCTTCCTCCGAGGAAGAGGAGGGGACGGCGCTGCTTTGCCAGCGCGGCATGGGCCACGAGTAAAAACTCCCCTGGGCCCCTTCCCGCCTCTCATCTCTGCCCAGCGTTCTGTCCCAAGATGGCCGCCGTGGGCGGGGCCATCGCGGGTCTTGAGAGCTCAACCAGGTTGGCCAACCCAACGTGGCCCCGCCCATAAGCTGGGGGGGTGGGGGGCGGAGCTCACTCGGGTCTCACCTTGCCGCCATTGGACACCGGAGGTCTTCCCTCGCCGCCATTGGGTGTCTCGGGTCGTCCCTCGCCGCGATTGGGTGTCTCGGGTCCTCCCTCGCCGTGGGTGGGGCGACCCCCAAAATGGCCTCCTTGCCCCACAAAATGCGCTCTCGCCCCCGAAAGTGGTCTCCTGCCCCATAACTGGGCCTTCTACCCCCCAAAATGGCGTCCTGCCCCCCAAAATGCTCTCTTGCCCCCGAAAGTGGCCCCCTGCCCCACAACTGGGCCTTCTACCCCCCCAAAATGGCGTCCTGCCCCCATAAAATGGCGTCCTGCTGTTATAGTTTATCTGCCCTCTTTGTCCAATTAACTGACAGAGATTGGCCAATTAAAAATTTGGTTTATTAAAGCAAGCGACCAGTAAGCAAAACAGCGCTGGGCGGCCGGGGAGTCTCCTGCTCCGCCAACGGCGCGCGCCGAGATAGCAAACCGCCCCATTCTTATACAGTAAAAACAATAAATATTCCGTTGATGCTTATACATATTCATTACCTAAACCCACCTACTCTCGCTTCGTATGCTAATTAGCTTATCAGTCCTTCGCGCTTGCGCAAATTCTCCCAGGAATTGTGGGCGAGGGTCTTCGGGGGTCTTTTGGGAGGAAGGCCGTAGGTCTTCTTCACGGTGTACTTTTCACCTTTGCCTGGAATGTGCTGTTCCCACAAGTTGGCAGTGTCCTTATCAGTCTGAGCCGATTCGTGTCCTTCTTGAACAAGGAGATTTATGTGATGGGTGCCATCCTGTTCTCGAATCCTTGCTCCTTTTAATCACTCCCTCCCTCCCTCGAGATAATGTGAGACTGTTTCTTGCTCCAAACCAGACTTCCCCCTCCCACTAATTGCTTCTTCAAACTATATGGTTAGAAAGTTACTGGTTTTATACCCTTCATCTTTATGAGCCCCCCCCCGCTCCCTCCTTTCGCAGTCCTGCATGCCGTTTTTACATAGCCAGGTGCCTGTGGCTGACCTTGTGTATTTAATGTAACTTTCTTGTGGCCGACTTTGTGTATTTCATATAACTCTCCATTGTTCTGACAAGGTTTGATGAACAAACAGCTCACAGTTTATTACAATCCCCCCTTTTTCTTTTCACTATTTTGTTCATCAAATCGCTTAAGCACCTGCTGGCTCAAAATGAGGGTCTCCTCCACCTCCGGTATTCCTCCCAGAGGTTCATGCTTGGCTCTCATAAGCATCAAATGAGCTGCTTCCAATCTGTTTTTTACAATTGTAACTACTCTATTGAATATACAGGGTCCAAAAGTTAATACCAGTATTAATATAATCAAGGGTCCTGCAATGGTAGATAGTAATGCGGTAAGCCAAGGAGAGTGGTTAAACCAGGACTCATACCAGCTTTGTTGCGTTTCTTGTTCTCGTTTTCGTTTTTCTAGGCCTTCCCGAAGTTTTGTCATAGTATCCCTTACAATCCCTGTGTGATCAGCATATACACAACATTGTTCTCCCAAGGCAGCACATAGCCCACCTTGTTGTAGAAACATTAAATCTAACCCCCTTCGGTTTTGTAGCACCACCTCTGATAATGATCTAACAGATTTTTCCAAGGCAGTTATTGATTGTTCAATTCTTACCAAGTCTTCGTCTACTGCTATTCTAAGTGATTGAAATTTCTGATTTTGTTGGACCAATGACGTTATTCCTGTGCCCGCGCCTGTTGCTCCTACAGCTATCAAAGTGGCTATTGTCAAAGCCGTAAAGGTAAATGGTTCTCGTTTCTGTAAGTGGTGACTCTGGGTATTCTGGTTATTATGCACAAATTCCTCAGGGTGGTATATGATCCGGGGGATTATCATCACTTGGATGCAATATTCCTCATATTCGTTGAACAATTTAAGAGATAAACAGGGAGTGATTCCAGTTTTGGAGCAGATCCATTTGGTGTTACGGGCTGGTATTAGCCAATCAGCAGGGGGCTTCCCTTTCAGGGAAGCTCTTATCTTGCATAATTTATTTTTCTCTGGGGGTACATTCCCAATACATCTCCCTTGTCCCGATACATGTTGCATCGTCAGGCCTGGTTTTCGACCTTCAGAATCCCATAAACATTGTGTTGGGTTTGAACCATTTACCCTTTTCGCCTTTGAGTGGATGCCTATTGCCTCATAGAAGGGAGGTCTAGTATCGCAACACACCCAGCAATGTTTGTGTTTGTGTGGTTTGTGTGATTTAATTTGGGTTTGTGTGGTTTAATACCAGGTAACTGGCTTGCATCAGTTTCCAAAGAGGGTTATCCCCAGAGTTTTCGTCAGGGGTTTGGATGGCTTGGGTACTATTCATTACAATAACTTTCGTTACATCACCCTCTGTTTCCTTGACCAAACTATCAGTCAATGTCTGGTCGGGGTCTGTTTTCTTAGCCAAATCATCAGTCAGGACCTGCTTGGGGCCTACTGGCAGTGGATCATTCGAGGCTGGTTTCTTTTTAATGTGTATTAGCCCACCTCTATCTTGCCCTAGTTCCTTATAATAACGAACTCCCCGAGTTCTTCCTACTAGCCAGCTAGGGTCCTGAGGTCGGGTCACATTCAAGTGCCAGTAGTTGCAACTCCACTTTGCGATACTGACAGACCCACTTCTATCCAGTGTACGTACCACTTGCGGCTTGGGGCCCAAGATACCTTCAAGAAGGGATCTTTTCCAGGCTCTGGAATCCACCGGTTAGCAATTGTTTCACAACCCCAGTATGCGCAAAAATGTTGTCCTGGTTGGTTACAATACGATTTCCCAGGGTTAGAGCTCGGGCATAGATAAAATGGTGTACCTTCATTTTTACACGCTCCATCTACTGGCGCTAACTGACACAGAGTGGTCTTAAAGGCAGGGGCCCCTGGAGTTATTATAGTTTGTATGACTTTATCATCATCAATGCCCACTTGATGCAGTGTCCATTCGAATGGCTGATGAGCTTGGTGGCTCCGTTTCCCCCATGTTTGTGGTAACATTAAAAACAGAATAGTCAGGACGTACCGAAAAGGGTGAAGCCTCCAATTTTGTTTTAAGCCAATTTGACTAGTGCCTTTTTCCCATTTGGAACCTCGGGGCCTTTTCACTTGGAGGGCCTTTAAATCATCTGCAGTGACAGGGGTCAGTTCTCCACAGCACCTTGTCCCTCCACCTCGCTCGTCAACTCGGTTGCTTCGAGCTACGAGGAATGTCATCTTCTTGGTGGCAAGGACAATCTTCAGGAGAAATGTGACAGTGAATCGGCCCTCACTTATTTATTTTCTGTTCGGCTCCCGATTCTCCTGGGAGTAGCACTTTGGTATTTTATTTTTAAATTGTTTAAACGAGGCTACTCCTGTTTTCGGCACTTCCAAAGATATGTAAGTTCCTTCCCTGCTACTACCAAACTTATTGCTACAATTAATATGAACTATGTGACACATCACTTTTCTTAAAGGCTCATATATATAATGATAATTACAATTACAACCACAATTCTGATTTCAATATAGTCCTTACGTATCCATGTATTTTCCAGGTCTCCAAGTGTGGTTCTTCTGTAAAAAAAAGGTTAACAAGCGAAGCGTCTCCGCCTTACCGATACATGTTCATTGCTCAGTTCAATTTATTAGTCTGTCTTTTTCTTCGCAGTTTTAATTTCAAGGTATTCGGGTCTCCAGAGCTCTCCCACTGCTCCTCGGAGATGGGTCCTTTTACCCGGCTGGCATGGGTCCACCCCCGTTCAGCAGTCCGGATGGCGGTTTCTGTAGTGAGTAAAACAAGATAAGGCCCTTCCCAGCGGGGAGTTAGTGAGGACTCCTTCCATGACCTAATTAAAACGTTATCTCCAGGTTGTATATTGTGTATTGCAATGTCCAACGGAGGCCTTTGTACTGCTAAGCCTTTATCTCGCAATTGTTTCCTCATAGACATGAGTTGGATTATGTACTGTTTCAGTTGTAAATTTTCAGCCTGGGGATGATCTCGGGGAACCTCCAAATCATAAGGCATTCCATATAACATTTCGAAAGGGGAGATTCCCACATCCGTGTGAGGTTGGATTCTAATATTTAATAAGGCTAAGGGAAGGCATTTTACCCAAGATAATTTGGTCTCCATCATTAATTTGGTCAGTTGTTTCTTTATCTCACCGTTTACCCGCTCTATTTTTCCCGAACTCTGTGGGTGCCAGGGTGTATGATATTCCCACTTGGTCCCCAAAGCAGTAAAAACTTCTTTTATGATTTTTGAAGCAAAATGTGGTCCCCTATCAGAGTCAATAGTTTCAATAGAGCCATACCTAGGTATCACATTTTCAAGCAATAGTTTTGTCACCGTTTGGGCAGTGGCCCTGACTGTTGGAAATGCTTCTACAAAGTGTGTTAAATGATCTATTATTACCAACAAATATCTATACCTGCCTACTTTCGGTAGTTCGGTGAAGTCTATCTGAATTTTGGCGAAGGGTCGGTGAGCTAAATCTCTTCCCCCTAATGGTCTTTCTCTTAATTGGTGCTTGTTCACTTTTTGGCAAATTAGGCAATCTCCAATTATTCTTTTTGCTATATTATATACCCCAATGCAAGCATATTTTATGGCAAATTGATCTACTAGTGCTTGAACCCCCCAGTGGGTGTTTTCATGGTACTTGCGCATGATTCTTATAGCCATAGTTTTTGAAATGACCTCTCGTCCATCAGGAAGTTCCCATTCTCCAGATTTGACTTCCCTTGCCCCCATTCGGACTAACTTGTCTTTCTCCTGCACAGTGAAGCTGTACAGGTGGTACTCTTCCCCATGCGCACAACAAAACTGATAATTAGGATTCGCACAGCTACAATGAAGTGTGCTCTTCCAACAATCCTTGCAAGGAAACTTTCTATCTTTCTTTTCCTTGAAGATCATTAAAGCCGCTCGTTTTGCTTCTTGATCTGCTAGATTGTTTCCCCTTGTCAGTGGAGTTAATCCCCGCTGATGCCCTTTTAAATGGACCACTGCTATTCCTACCGGCCTCCGTAAAGCCTGCAAAATTTCAATTATTAACTCCTGATGAACCAATCCCTTTCCCTGGGAATTTATTAAGCCTCTTTCTTCCCAAATTTTCCCAAATGTATGCACTATTCCAAAGGCATATTTGGAATCCGTATAGATGGTGCCGATTTTTCCTTCTAATAATTGTAAAGCTCTTAAAACTGCGTATAACTCGCATGCTTGAGCCGACCAACTGGGACTCAGGGGCCCTGATTCTATTACCTTAAATGTTTTTCCATTAATTATCGCATATCCTGATTTTCTTTTCCCCTCTATTACCCGGGAAGATCCATCTACAAAAAGTTTTTCCCCATCCTCTAGCTCTTCTTCCTCCAAATCTGGTCTAATTTTGGCTTGTTCTTCAATAGCGTGCAGGCAATCATGAGTTATCTCCTCTGACGGTTCCCCGTACAGAAATTGTGCTGGATTCTGTAAACCAGTAACTTCAAGTTCTAGTTTAGGTGAAGATATCAGGATACCCTCGTACTTCAGGAGCCTGGCATCAGTAATCCACTTTTCAGCTTTCTGTTGTAAAATTCCTCTAATATTGTGGGGTGATAATACTTTCAGTTCTCCCCCAAAGGTAACTTTGTGAGCCTCTTCCACTAGCAGAGCCGCAGCCACTATAGCTTGTAGGCAGATAGGCCATCCTCTGCTTACAGGGTCTAACAATTTAGAAAGGTATCCTACAGGCTTTTTCTTCCCTGCCCATTCTTGCACTAACACCCCATATGCTGTTCCTTCATCAACATTAATAAATAAATAAAATGGTTTCTTGACATCCGGTAAACTCAAAACAGGAGTGTTTACCAAATCCATTTTTAAAACTTCCAATTGTTCATCATCATCCTTAGACCATTTTAATAGGCCATCCTTAGATATCTTAGCATATAAAAATTTTACTTTCCTACTATAGCCTTCAATCCATTGTCTACAATATCCCAAAAGGCCCAGCAATTGTCTGATCTGTCTCTTAGTTTTTGGAGCCGGCAATGATAATATGCCCTGAACTCTTTCTGGGTCTAACTTCTTAGTTCCTTTACTCAATCTGTGCCCTAAATATTTCACTTCCTTTTCGACAAATTGCAGTTTTGATTTCGACACCTTTAATCCCTGTAAACTTAAAAAATTTAACAACCTAATACTCTCCTCCCTAACTGCCTCCTCATCGCTGCCGGCCAACAGTAAATCGTCCACATACTGGACAAGGGTCACCCCCCCACCTAATTCGTACCCCCTCAATATTTGTTCTAATGCCTGTCCAAACAAATTTGGAGACTCGGTGAACCCTTGAGGTAAAACGGTCCACCGTAATTGTTGTTTTCTGTAAGTGTCCGGGTCTTCCCATTCAAAAGCAAAATAATCCCTGCAATCTTTCTTTAAGGGGCATGCCCAGAAGGCATCCTTTAAATCAATTACACTATACCACTGATCATTGGGGCCCAGCTGGCTTAAAAGTGTATGAGGGTTTGCCACTACAGGGAATCTGGTAACCGTTCGTTTGTTAATTTCTCGTAAATCATGCACTAATCTGTATGTCCCATCAGGTTTCTTTACAGGTAAGATGGGGGTGTTAAAAGGGGACATGCAAGGTTCTAATATTCCTTTTTCAATTAACCTTTGAATCTCAGGTTTCAATCCCTGTCTCCCCTCCATCGGTAGGGGGTATTGTTTTATTCTCACTGGTATTTCTGGGTTTCTTATTGTCACTGAAAAAGGTTCAATATCCAATTTTCCAATGGTCTCCGGAGTGTACCATACCTCAGGGTTTATTTTCCCCTCATCAACTGTCCGTAAAGGACACAACTAAATTCTTAGTTCATTTTTTATGACTTCTAAGCCAATCCCTAATTCTATCATTAAATCTCTGCCCAATAAGTTATAGTCCGCCTCAGGCCCTAACAGAAAGGACCCCACCCCAAATTTAGAATCACTTTCCAAAACCACATTTTTTATTACGGGAACCCCAAAAGGCTCTCCTTTTGCTCCAATAACTTCTACTTTCTCCGAGGATGTCCCACACCCCCGGGGCAATTTTTGAACAGTAGATCTTTCTGCTCCAGAGTCCACTAGGAACTCTATTTCTTATCGCTGGGGACCCACTTTTAATGCCAGCAACTCAAGTGCCAGCAACTCAAGCTCTTGCTGCTCCTCACCGCCCATTCCCAGCGCATCTACAACACCACAGACATCGGGGCTCCGGGCTTTCCCTGACGAACAGGGCTTCGACCTTTACCACCAGCTGAACCTGGGCGCCCACTGAAAGTAAAACCCCGAAAAATCACGAACGTCGGACGATTCCTCCCACACAGAAAGTGCCAGCAACTCAAGCTCTTGCTGCTACTCACCGGACTTTGGCAGTGCATCTACAGCACCACAGACATCACGGCTCCGGGCTTTCCCTGACCAACAGGGCTTCGACATTTACCACCAGCTGCACCTGGGCGCCCACTGAAAAAAATAAACGAAAAATCATGAACATCGGACGATTGCTCCCACACCAAAAGTGCCAGAAACTCAAGCTCTTGCTGCTCCTCACCGGCCATTGGCAGCGCATCTACAGCACCACAGACATCAGGGCTCTGGGCTTTCCCTGACGAACAGGGCTTCGACGTTTACCACCAGCTGAACCTGGGCGCCCACTGAAAAAAATAAACGAAAAATCACGAACATCGGACGATTGCTCCCACAGCGAAAGTGCCAGCCAGTCAAGCTCTTGCTGCTCCTCACCGGCCATTGGCAGCGCATGTACAGCACCACAGACATCGGGGCTCCGGGCTTTCCCTGACCAACAGGGCTTCGACGTTTACCACCAGCTGCACCTGGGCTCCCACTGAAAAGAACCCCGAAAAATCACAAACGTCGGACGATTGCTCCCACACCAAAAGTGCCAGCAACTCAAGCTCTTGCTGCTACTCACCGGACTTTGGCAGTGCATCTACAGCACCACAGACATCGGGGCTCCGGGCTTTCCCTGACCAACAGGGCTTCGACGTTTACCACCAGCTGCACCTGGGTGCCCACTGAAAAAAAACACAAAAAATCACAAACGTCGGACGATTGCTCCCACACCGAAAGTGCCAGCCTGTCAAGCTCTAGCTGCTCCTCACCAGCCATTCCCAGTGCATCTACAGCACCACAGACATCGGGGCTCTGGGCTTTCCCTGACGAACAGGGCTTAGAAGTTTACTACCAGCTGAACCTGGGCGCCCACTGGAAAAAAAATCCCCAAATATCACGAACGTCGGACGATTGCTGCCACACCGAAAGTGCCAGCCAGTCAAGCTCTTGATGCTCCTCCCCGGCCATTGGCAGCGCATGTACAGCACCACAGACATCGGGGCTCCGGGCTTTCCCTGACGAACAGGGCTTCGACATTTACCACCAGCTGCACCTGGTTACCCACTGAAAAAAAACCCCGAAGAATCACGAACGTCGGACGATTGCTCCGACACCGAAAGTGCCAGCCAGTCAAGCTCATGCTGCTTCTCACCAGCCATTCCCAGCGCATCTACAGCACGACACACATCGGGGATCCGGGCTTTCCCTGACCAACAGGGCCTCGACATTTACCACCAGCTGCACCTGGGCCCCCACTGAAAAGAACCCCGAAAAATCACGAACGTCGGACGATTGCTCCCACACCGAAAGTGCCAGCCAGTCAAGCTCTTGCTGCTCCTCCCCGGCCATTCCCAGCGCATCTACAGCACCACAGACATCGGGGCTCCGGGCTTTCCCTGACAAACAGGGCTTCGACGTTTACCACCCGCTGCACATGGGCGCCCACTAAAAAAAATAAACGAAATATCACGAACATCAGACGATTCCTGCCACACCTTAAATGCCAGCCAGTCAAGCTCATGCTGCTTCTCACCAGCCATTCCCAGCGCATCTACAGCACCACAGACATCGGGGCTCCGGGCTTTCCCTGACCAACAGGGCTTCGAAGTTTACCACCAGCTGCACCTGGGCGCCCACTGAAATAAAACCCCGAAAAATCATGAACGTCGGACAATTGCTCCCACACCGAAAGTGCCAGACAGTCAACCTCTAGCTGCTCCTCACCGGGCATTACCAGCGCATCTACAGCACCACAGACATCGCGGCTCCGGGCTTTCCTTGACCAACAGGGCTTCGACATTTACCACCAGCTGCACATGGGCGCCCACTGAAGAAAAAACCCTAAAAAATCAAAAACGTCGGACAATTGCTCCCACACAGAAAGTGCCAGCCAGTCAAGCTCTTGCTGCTCCTCCCCAGCCATTGGCAGCGCATCTACAGCACCACAGACATCGGGGCTCCGGGCTTTCCCTGACCAACAGGCCTTCGACATTTACCACCAGCTGAACCTGGGCGCCCACTGAAAAGAACCCCGAAAAATCACGAACGACGGACGATTGCTCCCACACCGAAATTGCCAGCCAGTCAAGCTGTAGGTGCTCCTCACCTTCCATTCCCAGCGCATCTACAGCACCACAGACATCGGGGCTCCGGGCGTTCCCTGACCAACAGGGCTTAGAAGTTTATTACCAGCTGAACCTAGGCGCCCACTGGAAAAAAAATCCCCAAATATCACGAACGTCGGACGATTGCTCTCACACCAAAAGTGCCAGCAACTCAAGCTCTTGCTACCCCTCACCGGCCATTCCCAACGCATCTACAGCACCACAGACATTGGGGCTCCGGGCTTTCCCTGACGAACAGGGCTTCGACGTTTACCACCAGCTGCACCTGGGCTCCAACTGAAATAAAACCCCGAAAAATCACGAACGTCGGACGATTGCTCCCACACCAAAAGTGCCAGCACCTCAAACTCTTGCTGCTCCTCACCGGACTTTGGCAGTGCATCTACAGCACCACAAACATCGGGGTTCTGCGCTTTCCCTGACCAACAGGGCTTCGACGTTTACCACCAGCTGAACCTGGGCGCCCGCTGAAAAAAATAAAAGAAAAATCACGAACGTCGGACGATTGCTCCCACAGCAAAAGTGCCAGCCAGTCAAGCTCTTGCTGCTCCTCACCGGCCATTGGCAGCGCATCTACAGCACCACAGACATCGGGGCTCTGGGCTTTCCCGGACCAACAGGGCTTCGACGTTTACCACCAGCTGAGCCTGGGCGCCCACTGAAAAGAACCCCGAAAAATCACGAACGTCGGACAATTGCTCCCACACCGAAAGTTCCAGCAACTCAAGCTCTTGCTGCTCCTCACCGGCCACTGGCAGCGCATCTACAGCACCACAGACATCGGGGCTCCGGGCTTTCCCTGACGAACCGGGCTTCGACATTTACCACCAGCTGCACCTGGGTGCCCCCTGAAAAAAAAACCCCAAAAATCACAAACGTCGGACGATTGCTGCCACACCTTAAATGCCAGCCTGTCAAGCTCTTGCTGCTCCTCACCGGCCATTCCCAGCGCATCTACAGCACCACAGATATCGGGGCTCCGAGCTTTCCCTGACCAATAGGGCTTCGATGTTTACCACCAGCTGAACCTGGGCGCCCACTGAAATAAAACCCCGAAAAATCACAAACGTCGGACGATTCCTCCCACACAGAAAGTGCCAGCAACTCAAGCTCTTGCTGTTCCTCACCGGACTTTGGCAGTGCATCTACAGCACCACAGACATCACGGCTCCGGGCTTTCCCTGACCAACAGGGCTTCGACGTTTACCACCAGCTGCACCTGTGCGCCCACTGAAAAAAACCCCGAAAAATCACAAACGTCGGACGATTGCTCCCACACCAAAAGTGCCAGCCAGTCAAGCTCTTGCTGCTCCTCACCGGCCATTGGCAGCGCATCTACAGCACCACAGACATCGTGGCTCCGGGCTTTCCCTGACGAACAGGGCTTCGACGTTTACCACCAGCTGCACCTGGGCTCCCACTGAAATAAAACCCCGAAAAATCACGAACGTCGGACGATTGCTCCCACACCAAAAGTGCCAGCAACTCAAGCTCTTGCTACCCCTCACCGGCCATTCCCAGCGCATCTACAGCACCACAGACATCGGGGATCCGGGCTTTCCCTGACGAACAGGGCTTCGACGTTTACCACCAGCTGCACCTGGGCTCCCACTGAAATAAAACCCCGAAAAATCACGAACGTCGGACGATTGCTCCCACACCAAAAGTGCCAGCAACTCAAGCTCTTGCTACCCCTCACCGGACATTCCCAGCGCATCTACAGCACCACAGACATCGGGGATCCGGGCTTTCCCTGACCAACAGGGCTTCGACGTTTACCACCAGTTGCACCTGGGCACCCACTGAAAAAAAAAACCCCCAAAATCACAAACATCAGACGATTGCTCCCACACCGAAAGTGCCAGCCAGTCAAGCTCTTTGTGCTCCTCACCGGCCATTGGCGGCGCATCTACAGCACCACAGACATCGGGGCTCCGGGCTTTCCCTGACCAACAGGGCTTTGACGTTATACCACCCGCTGCACCTCGGCACCCACTGAAAAAAATAAACGAAAAATCATGAACATCGGACGATTGCTCCCACACCGAAAGTGCCAGCAACACAAGCTCTTCCTGCTCCTGACCGCCCATTCCCAGCGCATCTAGAGCACCACAGACATCGCGGCTCCGGGCTTTCCCTGACCAACAGGCCTTTGACATTTACCACCAGCTGCACCTGGTTGCCCACTGAAAAAAAACCCTGAAAAATCAAAAACGTCGGACGATTGCTCCCACACCAAAAGTGCCAGACAGTCAAGCTCTTGCTGCTCCTCACCTCCCATTGGCAGCGCATGTACAGCACCACAGACATCACGGCTCCGGGCTTTCCCTGACCAACAGGGCTTCGACGTTTACCACTAGCTAAACCTGGGCTCCCACTAAAAAAAACTCCCGAAAAATCCAAAACGTCCGACGATTCCTGCCACACCGAAAGTGCCAGCCTATCAAGCTCTTGCTGCTCGTCCCCGGCCATTGGCAGCACATCTACAGCACCAAAGACATCGCGGCTCCGGGCTTTCCCTGACCAACAGGGCTTCGATGTTTACCACCAGCTGCAAATGGGCGCCCACTGAAATAAAACCCCGAAAAATAACAAACGTCGGACGATTCCTCCCACACCAAAAGTGCCAGACAGTCAAGCTCTTGCTGCTACTCACCGGACTTTGGCAGTGCATCTACAGCACCACAGATATCGGTGTTCTGCGCTTTCCCTGACCAACAGGGCTTCGACGTTTACCACCAGCCGCACCTGGGCGCCCACTGAAAAAAATAAATGAAAAATCACGAACGTCGGACGATTGCTCCCACACCGAAAGTGCCAGCCAGTCAAGCTCTTGCTGCTCCTCACCGGCCATTGGCAGCGCATCTACAGCACCACAGACATCGGGGCTCCGAGCTTTCCCTGACCAACAGGGCTTCGACGTTTACCACCAGCTGCACCTGGGCGCCCACTGAAAAAAACCCCTAAAAATCAGGAACATCGGACGATTCCTCCCACACCGAAAGTGCCAGCAACACAAGCTCTTGCTGCTGCTCACTGCCCATACCCAGCGCATCTACAGCACCACAGACATCACGGCTCCGGGCTTTCCCTGACCAACAGGGCTTAGACGTTTACCAGCAGCTGCACCTGGGCACCCACTGAAAAAAAACCTTGAAAAATCACGAAGATCGGACGATTTCTCCCACACCGAAAGTGCCAGCCAGTCAGGCTCTTGCTGCTAATCACCGCCCATTCCCAGCGCATCTACAGCACCACAGACATTTGGGCTCCGGGCTTTCCCTGACTAACAGCACTTCGACGTTTACCACCAGCTGAACATGGGTGCCCACTGAAAAAAAAACCCGAAAAAAACACAAACGTCGGACGATTGCTCCCACACCAAAAGTGCCAGCAACTTAAACTCTTGCTGCTACTCACCGGACTTTGGCAGTGCATCTACAGCACCACAGACATCGGGGTTCTGCGCTTTCCCTGACCAACAGGGCTTCGACGTTTACCACCAGCTGAACCTGGGCGCCCGCTGAAAAAAATAAAAGAAAAATCACGAACGTCGGACGATTCCTCCCACAGCAAAAGTGCCAGCCAGTCAAGCTCTTGCTGCTCCTCACCAGCCATTCCCAGCCCATCTACAGCACCACAGACATCGGGGCTCCGGGCTTTCCCTGACCAACAGGGCTTCGACGTTTACCACCAGCTGCACCTGATTGCCCACTGAAAAAAAACCCTGAAAAATCAAAAACGTCGGATGATTGATCTTACACCGAAAGTGCCAGCAACTCAAGCTCTTGCTGCTACTCACCGGCCATTGGCAGCGTATCTACAGCACCACAGACATCGGGGCTCCGGGCTTTCCCTGACCAACAGGGCTTCGACTTTTAACACGAGCTGAACCTGGGCGCCCCCTGAAAAAAAAACCCCAAAAATCACAAATGTCGGACGATTCCTGCCACACCTTAAATGCCAGCCTGTCAAGCTCTTGCTGCTCCTCACCGCACATTCCCAGCGCATCTACAGCACCACAGACATCTGGGCTCCGGGCTTTCCCTGACCAACAGGGCTTCGACGTTTACCACCAGCTGAACCTGGGCGCCCAGTGAATAAAAATCCCCAAAAATCACAAACGTCCGACGATTGCTCCCACACTGAAAGTGCCAGCAACTCAAGCTCTTGCTGCTCATCACCTTCCATTCCCAGCGCATCTACAGCACCACAGACATCGGGGCTCCGGGCTTTCCCTGACCAACAGGGCTTCGACATTTACCACCAGCTGCACCTGGGCGCCCACTGAAAGTAAAACCGCGAAGAATCACGAACGTCGGACGATTGCTCCCACACCGAAAGTGCCAGCCAGTCAAGCTCTTGCTGCTCCTCACCGGCCATTGGCAGCGCATCTACAGCACCACAGACATCGGGGCTCCGGGCTTTCCCTGATGAACAGGGCTTCGACGTTTACCACCAGCTGCACCTGGGCTCCCACTGAAATAAAACCCCGAAAAATCACGAACGTCGGACGATTGCTCCCACACCGAAAGTGCCAGCAACTCAAGCTCTTGCTACCCCTCACCGGCCATTCCCAGCGCATCTACAGCACCACAGACATCGGGGCTCCGGGCTTTCCCTGACCAACAGGGCTTCGACGTTTACCACCAGCTGCACCTGGGCACCCACTGAAAAAAAAAAAACCCCAAAATCACAAACATCAGACGATTGCTCCCACACCGAAAGTGCCAGCCAGTCAAGCTCTTTGTGCTCCTCACCGGTCATTGGCGGCGCATCTACAGCACCACAGACATCGGGGTTCTGCGCTTTTCCTGACCAACAGGGCTTCGACGTTTACCACCAGCTGCACCTGGGCGCCCACTGAAAAAACTAAACGAAAAATCACGAACATCGGACGATTGCTCCCACACCGAAAGTGCCAGCCTTTCAAGCTCTTGCTGCTCCTCACCGCCCATTCCCAGCGCATCTACAGCACCACAGACATCGGGGCTCTGAGCTTTCCCTGACCAACAGGGCTTCGACGTTTACAACTAGCTAAACCTGGGCTCCCACTAAAAAAAAATCCTGAAAAATCAGAAACGTCCGACGATTCCTCGCACACCGAAAGTGCCAGCCTGTCAAGCTCTTGCTGCTCCTCACCGCCCATTCCCAGCGCATCTACAGCACCACAGATATCGAGGCTCCGGGCTTTCCCTGACCAACAGGGCTTCAACGTTTACCACCAGCTGAACCTGGGCTCCCACTGAAAAAAAACCCCGAAAAATCACGAACGTCGGACATTTACTCCCACACCGAAAGTGCCAGCCTGTCAAGCTCTTGCTGCTCCTCCCCGGCCATTGGCAGCGCATGTACAGCATCACAGATATCGGGGCTCCAAGCTTTCCCTGACCAACAGGGCTTCGGGCTTCCCCTGACCAACAGGGCTTCGAAGTTTACCACCAGCTGCACCTGGGCGCCCACTGAAAAAAATAAACGAAAAATCACAAACATCGCACGATTGCTCCCACACCGAAAGTGCCAGCAACTCAAGCTCTTGCTGCTCCTCACCGGCCATTGGCAGCGCATCTACAGCACCACAGATATCGGGGCTCCGAGCTTTCCCTGACCAACAGGGCTTCGACGTTTACCACCAGCTGAACCTGGGCGCCCACTGAAATAAAACCCCGAAGAATAACAAACGTCGGACGATTCCTCCCACACCGAAAGTGCCAGCAACTCAAGCTCTTGCTGCTACTCACCGGACTTTGGCAGTGCATCTACAGCACCACAGACATCAGGGCGCCGGGCTTTCCCTGACCAACAGGGCTTCGACATTTACCACCAGCTGCAGCTGGTCGCCCACTGAAAAAAAACCCGAAAAATCATGAACATCGGACGATTGCTCCCACACCGAAAGTGCCAGCAACTCAAGCTCTTGCTGCTCCTCACCAGCCATTGGCAGCGCATCTACAGCACCACAGACATTGGGGTTCTGCGCCTTCCCTGACCAACAGGGCTTCGACGTTTACCACCAGCTGCACCTGGGTGCCCCCTGAAAAAAAAATCCCAAAAATCACAAACGTCCGACGATTCCTCCCACACCGAAAGTGCCATCCTATCAAGCTCTTGCTGCTTGTCCCCGGCCATTGGCAGCGCATCTACAGCACCAGAGACATCGGGGCTCTGGGCTTTCCCTGACCAAGAGGGCTTCGATGTTTACCACCAGCTGCAAATGGGCGCGCACTGGAAGTAAAACCCGGAAAAATCACGAATGTCGGACGATTGCTCCCACACCGAAAGTGCCACCCAGTCAAGCTCTTGCTGCTCCTAAGCGGCCATTGGCACCGAATCTACAGCACCAAAGACATCGGGGCTCCGGGCTTTCCCTAACGAACCGGGCTTCGACGTTTACCACCAGCTGAACCTGGGCGACCTCTTAAAAAAAAATCCACGAAAAATCACGAACATCGGACGATTGCTCCCATACCGAAAGTGCCAGCCTGTCAAGCTCTTGCTGCTCCTCACCAGCCATTCCCAGCGCATCTACAGCACGACAGACATCGGGGCTACGGGCTTTCCCTGACAAACAGGGCTTCGACGATTACCACCCGCTGCACCTGGGCGCCCACTGAAATAAAACCCCGAAAAATCACGAACGTCGGACGATTGCTCCCACAGCGAAAGTGCCAGCAACTCAAGCTCTTGCTGCTCCTCACCGGACTTTGGCAGTGCATCTACAGCACCACAGACATCGGGGTTCTGTGCTATCCCTGACCAACAGGGCTTCGACGTTTACCACCAGCTGCACCTGGGCGCCCACTGAAATAAAACCCCGAAAAATCACGAACGTCGGACGATTCCTCCCACACCGAAAGTGCCAGCCAGTCAAGCTCTTCCTGCTACTCACCTCCCATTCCCAGCGCATCTACAACACCACAGACATCGGGGCTCCGGGCTTTCCCTGACCAACAGGGCTTCGACGTTTACCACCAGCTGCACCTGGGCGCCCACTGAAATAAAACCCCGAAAAATAAAAAACGTCGGACGATTCCTCCCACACCGAAAGTGCCAGCAACTCAAGCTCTTGCTGCTACTCACCGGCCATTGCCAGCGCATCTACAGCACCACAGACATCGGGGCTCCGGGCTTTCCCTAACGAACCGGGCTTCGACATTTACCACCAGCTGCACGTGGGTTCCCCCTGAAAAAAAAAGCCGAAAAATCACGAATGTCAGACGATTCCTGCCACACCTTAAATGCCAGCCTGTCAACCTCTTGCTGCTCATCACCGCCCATTTCCAGCGCATCTACAGCACCACAGACATCGGGGCTCCGGGCTTTCCCTGACCAACAGGGCTTCGACGTTTACCACCAGCTGAACCTGGGCGCCCACTGAAATAAATAAACGAAAAATCACGAACGTCGGACGATTCCTCCCACATCAAAAGTGCCAGCAACTCAAGCTCTTGCTGCTCCTAACCGGCCATTCCCAGCGCATCTACAGCACCATAGACATCGGGGTTCTGCGCTTTCCCTGAACAACAGGGCTTCGACGTTTACCACCAGTTGCACCTGGGCACCCACTGATAAAAATAAACGAAAAATCACAAACATCGGACGATTGCTCCCACACCGAAAGTGCCAGCCAGTCAAGCTCTTGCTGCTCCTCACCGGAATTTGGCAGCCCATCTACAGCACCACAGACATCGGGGCTCCGGGCTTTCCCTGACCAACAGGGCTTCGACGTTTACCACCAGCTGAACCTGTGTGCCCACTGAAAGTAAAACCCCGAAAAATCACGAACATCAGACGATTGCTCCCACAACGAAAGTGCCAGCCAGTCAAGCTCTTGCTGCTCCTCACCTACCATTGGCAGCGCATCTACAGCACCACAGACATCGGGGCTCCGGGCTTTCCATGACCAACAGGGCTTCGACGTTTAGCACCCGCTGCAGCTGGGCGTTCACTAAAAAAAAAACGAAAAATCATGAACATCGGACGATTGCTCCCACACCGAAAGTGCCAGCCAGTCAAGCTCTTGCTGCTCCATACCGGCCATTGGCAGCGCATCTACAGCACCAAAGACATCGGGGCTCTGGGCTTTCCCTGACCAACAGGGCTTCGACGTTTACCACCAGCTGAACCTGGGCGCCCAGTGAATAAAAATCCCCAAAAATCACAAACGTCCGACGATTGCTCCCACACCGAAAGTGCCAGCAACTCAAGCTCTTGCTGCTACTCACCGGACTTTGGCAGTACATCTACAGCACCACAGACATCGGGGTTCTGCGCTTTCTTTGACCAACAGGGCTTCGACGTTTATCACCAGCTGAACCTGGGCACCCGCTGAGAAAAATAAAAGAAAAATCACGAACATCGGACGATTGCTCCCATAGCAAAAGTGCCAGCCAGTCAAGCTCTTGCTGCTCCTCACCGGCCATTCCCAGCCCATCTACAGCACCACAGACATCGGGGCTCCGGGCTTTCCCTGACCAACAGGGCTTCGACGTTTACCACCAGCTGAACCTGGGCGCCCAGTGAATAAAAATCCCCAAAAATCACAAACGTCCGACGATTGCTCCCACACCCAAAGTGCCAGACAGTCAAGCTCTTGCTGCTCCTCACCGGCCATTGACAGCGCATCTACAGCACCACAGACATCGGGGCTCCGGGCTTTCCCTGACCAACAGGGCTTCGACGTTTACCACCAGCTCAACCTGGGCGCCCATTGAAAGTAAAACCCCGAAAAATCACGACAGTCGGACGATTGCTCCCACACCGAAAGTGCCAGCAACTCAAGCTCCTGCTGCTACTCACCGGACTTTGGCAGTGCATCTACAGCACCACAGACATCGGGGTTCTGCGCTTTCCCTGAACAACAGGGCTTCGACATTTACCATCAGCTGCACCTGGGCGCCCACTGAAAAAAATAAACGAAAAATCACGAACATCGGACGATTGCTCCCACAGTGAAAGTGCCAGCAACTCAAGCTCTTGCTGCTCCTCACCGGCCATTGGCAGCGCATCTACAGCACCACAGACATCGGGGCTCCGGGCTTTCCCTGACCAACAGGGCTTCGACGTTTACCACTCGCTGCACCTGGGCTCCCACTGAAAAGAACCCCGAAAAATCACAAACGTCGGATGATTGCTCCCACACCAAAAGTGCCAGCAACACAAGCTCTTGCTGCTCCTCACCGGCCATTCCCAGCGCATCTACAGCACCACAGACATCTGGGCTCCGGGCTTTCCCTGACCAACAGGGTATCGACATTTACCACCAGGTGCACCTGGTTACCCACTGAAAAAAAACCCGAAAAATCATGAACATCGGACGATTGCTCCCACACCGAAAGTGCCAGCAACTCAAGCTCTTGCTGCTCCTCACCAGCCATTGGTAGCGCATCTACAGCACCACAGACATTGGGGTTCTGCGCCTTCCCTGACCAACAGGGCTTCGACGTTTACCACCAGCTGCACCTGGGTGCCCCCTGAAAAAAAAATCCCAAAAATCACAAACGTCCGACGATTCCTCCCACACCGAAAGTGCCAGCCTGTCAAGCTCTTGCTGCTTGTCCCCGGCCATTGGCAGCGCATCTACAGCACCACAGACATCGGGGCTCTGGGCTTTCCCTGACCAACAGGGCTTCGATGTTTACCACCAGCTGCAAATGGGCGCGCACTGGAAGTAAAACCCAGAAAAATCACGAACGTCGGACGATTGCTCCCACACCGAAAGTGCCACCCAGTCAAGCTCTTGCTGCTCCTAAGCGGCCATTGGCAGCGCATCTACAGCACCAAAGACATCGGGGCTCCGGGCTTTCCCTGACCAACAGGGCTTCGACGTTTACCACCAGCTGAACCTGGGCGACCTCTGAAAAAAAATCCACGAAAAATCACGAACATCGGACGATTGCTCCCACAGCAAAAGTGCCAGCCTGTCAAGCTCTTGCTGCTCCTCACCAGCCATTCCCAGCGCATCTACAGCACGACAGACATCGGGGCTACGGGCTTTCCCTGACAAAAAGGGCTTCGACGATTACCACCCGCTGCACCTGGGCGCCCACTGAAATACAACCCCGAAAAATCACGAACGTCGGACGATTGCTCCCACAGCGAAAGTGCCAGCAACTCAAGCTCTTGCGGCTCCTCACCGGACTTTGGCAGTGCATCTACAGCACCACAGACATCGGGGTTCTGCGCTTTCCCTGACCAACAGGGCTTCGACGTTTACCACCAGCTGCACCTGGGCGCCCACTGAAAAAAATAAAAGAAAAATCACGAACATCGGACGATTGCTCCCACACCGAAAGTGCCAGCCAGTCAAGCTCTTGCTGCTCCTCACCGGCCATTGGCAGCGCATCTACAGCACCACAGACATCGGGGCTCCGAGCTTTACCTGAACAACAGGGCTTCGACATTTACCACCAGCTGCACCTGGTTACCCACTGAAATAAAACCCTGAAAAATCAAAAACGTCAAACGATTGCTCCCACACTGCAAGTGCCAGCAACTCAAGCTCTTCCTGCTACTCACCTCCCATTCCCAGCGCATCTACAACACCACAGACATCGGGGCTCCGAGCTTTCCCTGACCAACAGGGCTTCGACGTTTACCACCAGCTGCACCTGGGCGCCCACTGAAATAAAACCCCGAAAAATAAAAAACGTCGGACGATTCCTCCCACACCGAAAGTGCCAGCAACTCAAGCTCTTGCTGCTACTCACCGGCCATTGGCAGCGCATCTACAGCACCACAGACATCGGGGCTCCAGGCTTTCCCTAACGAACCGGGCTTCGACATTTACCACCAGCTGCACCTGGGTGCCCCCTGAAAAAAAAAACCCCAAAAATCACAAATGTCAGACGATTCCTGCCACACATTAAATGCCAGCATGTCAAGCTCTTGCTGCTCATCACCGCCCATTTCCAGCGCATCTACAGCACCACAGACATCGGGGCTCCGGGCTTTCCCTGACCAACAGGGCTTCGACGTTTACCACCAGCTGAACCTGGGCGCCCACTGAAATAAAACCCCGAAAAATCACGAACGTCGGACGATTCCTCCCACATCAAAAGTGCCAGCAACACAAGCTCTTGCTGCTCCTCACCGGCCATTCCCAGCGCATCTACAGCACCACAGACATCGGGGTTCTGCGCTTTCCCTGACCAACAGGGCTTCGACGTTTACCACCAGCTGCACCTGTGTGCCCACTGAAAGTAAAACCCCGAAAAATCACGAACATCGGACGATTGCTCCCACACCGAAAGTGCCAGCCAGTCAAGCTCTTGCTGCTCCTCACCGGAATCTGGCAGCCCATCTACAGCACCACAGACATCGGGGCTCCGGGCTTTCCCTGACCAACAGGGCTTCGACGTTTACCACCAGCTGCACCTGTGTGCCCACTGAAAGTAAAACCCCGAAAAATCACGAACATCGGACGATTGCTCCCACAACGAAAGTGCCAGCCAGTCAAGCTCTTGCTGCTCCATACCGGCCATTGGCAGCGCATCTACAGCACCAAAGACATCGGGGCTCTGGGCTTTCCCTGACCAACAGGGCTTCGACGTTTACCACCAGCTGAACCTGGGCGCCCAGTGAATAAAAATCCCCAAAAATCACAAACGTCCGACGATTGCTCCCACACCGAAAGTGCCAGCAACTCAAGCTCTTGCTGCTACTCACCGGACTTTGGCAGTACATCTACAGCACCACAGACATCGGGGTTCTGCGCTTTCTTTGACCAACAGGGCTTCGACGTTTATCACCAGCTGAACCTGGGCACCCGCTGAGAAAAATAAAAGAAAAATCACGAACATCGGACGATTGCTCCCATAGCAAAAGTGCCAGCCAGTCAAGCTCTTGCTGCTCCTCACCGGCCATTCCCAGCCCATCTACAGCACCACAGACATCGGGGCTCCGGGCTTTCCCTGACCAACAGGGCTTCGACGTTTACCACCAGCTGAACCTGGGCGCCCAGTGAATAAAAATCCCCAAAAATCACAAACGTCCGACGATTGCTCCCACACCCAAAGTGCCAGACAGTCAAGCTCTTGCTGCTCCTCACCGGCCATTGGCAGCGCATCTACAGCACCACAGACATCGGGGCTCCGGGCTTTCCCTGACCAACAGGGCTTCGACGTTTACCACCAGCTCAACCTGGGCGCCCATTGAAAGTAAAACCCCGAAAAATCACGACAGTCGGACGATTGCTCCCACACCGAAAGTGCCAGCAACTCAAGCTCCTGCTGCTACTCACCGGACTTTGGCAGTGCATCTACAGCACCACAGACATCGGGGTTCTGCGCTTTCCCTGAACAACAGGGCTTCAACATTTACCATCAGCTGCACCTGGGCGCCCACTGAAAAAAATAAACGAAAAATCACGAACATCGGACGATTGCTCCCACAGTGAAAGTGCCAGCAACTCAAGCTCCTGCTGCTCCTCACCGGCCATTGGCAGCGCATCTACAGCACCACAGACATCGGGGCTCCGGGCTTTCCCTGACCAACAGGGCTTCGACGTTTAGCACCCGCTGCACCTGGGCTCCCACTGAAAAGAACCCCGAAAAATCACAAACGTCGGATGATTGCTCCCACACCAAAAGTGCCAGCAACACAAGCTCTTGCTGCTCCTCACCGGCCATTGGCAGCGCATCTACAGCACCACAGACATCGGGGCTCCGGGCTTTCCCTGACGAAAAGGGCTTCGACGTTTACCACTCGCTGCACCTGGGCTCCCACTGAAAAGAACCCCGAAAAATCACAAACGTCGGATGATTGCTCCCACACCAAAAGTGCCAGCAACAAAAGCTCTTGCTGCTCCTCACCGGCCATTGGCAGCGCATCTACAGCACCACAGACATCGGGGCTCCGGGCTTTCCCTGACCAACAGGGCTTCGACGTTTACCACCAGCTGCACCTGGGTTCCCACTGAAAGTAAAACCCCGAAGAATCACAAACGTCGGATGATTGCTCCCACACCAAAAGTGCCAGCCTGTCAAGCTCTAGCTGCTCCTCACCGCCCATTCCCAGCGCATCTACAGCACCACAGACATCGGGGCTCCGGGCTTTCCCTGACCAACAGGGCTTCGACATTTACCACCAGCTGCAGCTGGGCGCCCACTGAAAAAAAACCCGAAAAATCATGAACATCGGACGATTGCTCCCACACCGAAAGTGCCAGCAACTCAAGCTCTTGCTGCTCCTCACCAGCCATTGGCAGCGCATCTACAGCACCACAGACATTGGGGTTCTGCGCCTTCCCTGACCAACAGGGCTTCGACATTTACCACCAGCTGCACCTGGGTGCCCCCTGAAAAAAAAAACCCAAAAATCACAAACGTCCGACGATTCCTCCCACACCGAAAGTGCCAGCCTGTCAAGCTCTTGCTGCTTGTCCCCGGCCATTGGCAGCGCATCTACAGCACCACAGACATCGGGGCTCTGGGCTTTCCTGACCAACAGGGCTTCGATGTTTACCACCAGCTGCAAATGGGCGCGCACTGGAAGTAAAACCCGGAAAAATCACGAACGTCGGACGATTGCTCCCACACCGAAAGTGCCACCCAGTCAAGCTCTTGCTGCTCCTAAGCGGCCATTGGCAGCGCATCTACAGCACCAAAGACATCGGGGCTCCGGGCTTTCCCTGACCAACAGGGCTTCGACGTTTACCACCAGCTGAACCTGGGCGACCTCTGAAAAAAAATCCACGAAAAATCACGAACATCGGACGATTGCTCCCACACCGAAAGTGCCAGCCTGTCAAGCTCTTGCTGCTCCTCACCAGCCATTCCCAGCGCATCTACAGCACCACAGACATCGGGGCTCCGGGCTTTCCCTGACAAACAGGGCTTCGACGTTTACCACCAGCTGCACCTGGGCGCCCACTGAAATAAAACCCCGAAAAATCACGAACGTCGGACGATTGCTCCCACAGCGAAAGTGCCAGCAACTCAAGCTCTTGCTGCTCCTCACCGGACTTTGGCAGTGCATCTACAGCACCACAGACATCGGGGTTCTGCGCTTTCCCTGACCAACAGGGCTTCGACGTTTACCACCAGCTGAACCTGGGCGCCCACTGAAAAAAATAAAAGAAAAATCATGAACATCGGACGATTGCTCCCACACCGAAAGTGCCAGCCAGTCAAGCTCTTGCTGCTCCTCACCGGCCATTGGCAGCGCATCTACAGCACCACAGACATCGGGGCTCCGAGCTTTCCCTGAACAACAGGGCTTCGACATTTACCACCAGCTGCACCTGGTTACCCACTGAAATAAAACCCTGAAAAATCAAAAACGTCAAACGATTGCTCCCACACTGCAAGTGCCAGCAACTCAAGCTCTTCCTGCTACTCACCTCCCATTCCCAGCGCATCTACAACACCACAGACATCGGGGCTCCGAGCTTTCCCTGACCAACAGGGCTTCGACGTTTACCACCAGCTGCACCTGGGCGCCCACTGAAATAAAACCCCGAAAAATAAAAAACGTCGGACGATTCCTCCCACACCGAAAGTGCCAGCAACTCAAGCTCTTGCTGCTACTCACCGGCCATTGGCAGCGCATCTACAGCACCACAGACATAGGGGCTCCGGGCTTTCCCTGACCAACAGGGCTTCGACGTTTACCACCAGCTGAACCTGGGCGCCCACTGAAGAAAATAAACGAAAAATCACGAACATCGCACGATTGCTCCCACAGCGAAAGTGCCAGCCAGTCAAGCTCTTGCTGTTCCTCACTGGCCATTGGCAGCGCATCTACAGCACCACAGAGATCGCGGCTCCGGGCTTTCCCTGACCAACAGGGCTTCGACATTTACCACCAGCTGCACCTGGTTACCCACTGAAAAAAAACCCTGAAAAATCAAAAACGTCGGACGATTGATCCCACACCAAAAGTGCCAGCAACACAAGCTCTTGCTGCTCCTCACCGGCCACTGGCAGCGCATCTACAGCACCACAGACATCGGGGCTCCGGGCTTTCCCTGACCAACAGGGCTTCGACGTTTAGCACCCGCTGCAGCTGGGCGCTCACTAAAAAAAAAACGAAAAATCATGAACATCGGACGATTGCTCCCACACCGAAAATGCCAGCAACACAAGCTCTTGCTGCTCCACACCGGCCATTGGCAGCGCATCTACAGCACCACAGACATCGGGGCTCCGGGCTTTCCCTGACCAACAGGGCTTCGACGTTTACCACCAGCTGAGCCTGGGCGCCCACTGAAAAAAAAACCCTGAAAAATCACGAACATCGGACGATTGCTCCCACACCAAAAGTGCCAGCAACACAAGCTCTTGCTGCTCCTCACCGGCCATTCCCAGCGCATCTACAGCACCACAGACATCGGGGCTCCGGGCTTTCCCTGACGAACCGGGCTTCGACATTTACCACCAGCTGCACCTGGGTGCCCCCTGAAAAAAAAACCCCCAAAATCACAAACGTCGGACGATTCCTGCCACACCTTAAATGCCAGCCTGTCAACCTCTTGCTGCTCCTCACCGGCCATTCCCAGCGCATCTACAACACCGCAGACATTGGGGCTCCGGGCTTTCCCTGACCAACAGGGCTTCGACGTTTACCACTCGCTGCACCTGGGCTCCCACTGAAAAGAACCCCGAAAAATCACGAACATCGGACGATTGCTCCCACACCGAAAGTTCCAGCCAGTCAAGCTCTTGCTGCTCCTCCCCGGCCACTGGCAGCGCATCTACAACACCGCAGACATCGGGGCTCCGAGCTTTCCCTGACGAACAGGGCTTCGACGTTTACCACCAGCTGCACCTGGGCGCCCCCTGAAATAAAACCCCGAAAAATCACAAACGTCGGACGATTCCTCCCACACAAAAAGTGCCAGCAACTCAAGCTCTTGCTGTTCCTCACCGGACTTTGGCAGTGCATCTACAGCACCACAGACATCACAGCTCCGGGCTTTCCCTGACCAACAGGGCTTCGACGTTTACCACCAGCTGCACCTGGGCGCCCACTGGAAAAAATAAACAAAATATCACGAACATCAGACGATTGCTCCCACACCGAAAGTGCCAGCCAGTCAAGCTCATGCTGCTTCTCACCAGCCATTCCCAGCGCATCTACAGCACCACAGACATCGGGGCTCCGGGCTTTCCCTGACCAACAGGGCTTCGAAGTTTACCACCAGCTGCACCTGGGCGCCCACTGAAATAAAACCCCGAAAAATCACGAACGGCGGACAATTGCTCCCACACCGAAAGTGCCAGACAGTCAACCTCTAGCTGCTCCTCACCGGGCATTCCCAGCGCATCTACAGCACCACAGACATCGGGGCTCCGGGCTTTCCCTGACCAACAGAGCTACGACATTTACCACCAGCTGCACCTGGTTACCCACTGAAAAAAAAACCCTAAAAAATCAAAAACGTCGGACAATTGCTCCCACACCGAAAGTGCCAGCCAGTCAAGCTCTTGCTGCGCCTCACCGGCCATTCCCAGCGCATCTACAGCACCACAGACATCAGGGCTCTGGACTTTCCCTGACGAACAGTGCTTCGACGTTTACCACCCGCTGCACCTGGGCTCCCACTGAAAAGAACCCCCGAAAAATCACGAACATCGGACGATTGCTCCCACACCAAAAGTGCCCGCCAGTCAAGCTCTTGCTGCTCCTCCCCGGCCATTGGAGGCGCATCTACAGCGCCACAGACATCGGGGCTCCGGGCTTTCCCTGACCAACAGGGCTTCGACATTTACAACCAGCTGCACCTGGGCGCCCACTGAAATAAAACCCCGAAAAATCACGAACGTCGGACGATTGCTGCCACACCAAAAGTGCCAGCCAGTCAAGCTCATGCTGCTACTCCCCTCCCATTCCCAGCGCATCTACAGCACCACAGACATCGGGGCTCTGGGCTTTCCCTGACCAACAGGGCTTCGACGTTTACCACCAGCTGAACCTGGGCGCCCACTGAAAGTAAAACCCTGAAAAATCACGAACGTCGGACGATTGCTCCCACACCAAAAGTGCCAGGAACTCAAGCTCCTGCTGCTCCTCACCGGCCATTGCCAGCGCATCTACAGCACCACAGACATCGGGGCTCCGGGCTTTCCCTGACCAACAGGGCTTCGACGTTTACCACCAGCTGCACCTGGGCGCCCAGTGAATAAAAATCCCCAAAAATCACAAACGTCCGACGATTGCTCCCACACCCAACGTGCCAGACAGTCAAGCTCTTGCTGCTCCTCACCAGCCATTGGAGGCGCATCTACAGCACCACAGACATCGGGGCTCCGAGCTTTCCCTGACCAACAGGGCTTCGAAGTTTACCACCAGCTGCACCTGGGCGCCCACTGAAATAAAACCCCGAAAAATCACGAACGTCGAACGATTCCTCCCACACCAAAAGTGCCAGCAACTCAAGCTCTTGCTGCTACTCACCGGACTTTGGCAGCGAATCTACAGCACCACAGACATTGGGGTTCTGCGCTTTCCCTGACCAACAGGGCTTCGACGTTTACCACCAGCTGCACATGGGCGCCCACTGAAAAAAAATCCCGAAAAATCACGAACGTCGGACGATTGCTCCCACACCGAAAATGCCAGCAACTCAAGCTCTTGCTGCTCCTCACCGGCCATTCCCAGCGCATCTACAGCACCACAGACATCGGGGCTCCGAGCTTTCCCTGACCAACAGGGCTTCGACGTTTACCACCAGCTGCACCTGGGCGCCCACTGAAAAAAAATCCCGAAAAATCACGAACATCGGACGATTGCTCCCACACCGAAAGTGCCAGCCAGGCAAGCTCTTGCTGCTCCGCACCGGCCGTTCCCAGCGCATCTACAGCACCACAGATATCGGGGCTCCGGGCTTTCCTTGACCAACAGGGCTTCGAAGTTTACCACCAGCTGCACCTGGGCGCCCACTGAAATAAAACCCCGAAAAATCACGAACGTCGAACGATTGCTCCAACACCAAAAGTGCCAGCAACTCAAGCCCTTGCTGCTCCTGCCCGGCCATTGGCAGCGCATCTACAGCACCACAGATATCGGGGCGCCAAGCTTTCCCTGACCAACAGGGCTTCGACGTTTACCACCAGCTGAACCTGGGCGCCCACTGAAATAAAACCCCGAAAAATAACAAACGTCGGACGATTCCTCCCACACCGAAAGTGCCAGCAACTCAAGCTCTTGCTGCTACTCACCGGACTTTGGCAGTGCATCTACAGCACCACAGACATCGGGGCTCCGGGCTTTCCCTGACCAACAGGGCTTCGACGTTTACCACCAGCTGCACCTGATTGCCCACTGAAAAAAAAACGTGAAAAATCAAAAACGTCGGACGATTGCTCCCACAACGAAAGTGCCAGCAACTCAAGCTCTTGCTGCTCCTCACCGGCCAATGGCAGCGCATCTACAGCACCACAGACATCGGGGTTCTGCGCTTTCCCTGAACAACAGGGCTTCGACGTTTACCACCAGCTGCACCTGGGCGCCCACTGAAAAAAATAAACGAAAAATCACGAACATCGGACGATTGCTCCCACACCGAAAGTGCCAGCCTGTCAAGCTCTTGCTGCTCCTCACCGGCCATTCCCAGCGCATCTACAGCACCACAGACATCGGGGTTCTGCGCTTTCCCTGACCAACAGGGCTTCGACGATTACCACCAGCTGCACCTGGGCGACCTCTGAAATAAAACCCCGAAATATAACAAACGTCGGACGATTGCTCCCACACCGAAAGTGCCAGCCAGTCAAGCTCTTGCTGTTCCTCACCGGCCATTGGCAGCGCATCTACAACACCACAGACATCGCGGCTCCGGGCTTTCCCTGACCAACAGGGCTTTGACGTTTACCACCAGTTGAACCTGGGCGCCCACTGAAAAGAACCCCGAAAAATCACGAACGTCGGACGATTGCTCCCACACCGAAAGTGCCAGAAACTCAAGCTCTTGCTGCTCCTCCCCGGCCATTGGCAGCGCATCTACAGCACCACAGACATCGGGGCTCCGGGCTTTCCCTGACCAACAGGGCTTCGACGTTTACCACCCGCTGAACCTGGGCGCCCACTGAAAAAAATAAACGAAAAATCACGAACGTCGGACGATTGCTCCCACACCGAAATTGCCAGCCCGTCAAGGTGTAGGTGCTCCTCACCAGCCATTCCCAGCGCATCTACAACACCACAGACATCGGGGCTCCGAGCTTTCCCTGACCAACAGGGCTTCGACATTTACCACCAGCTGCACCTGGGCTCCCACTGAAATAAAACCCCGAAAAATCACGAACGTCGGACGATTGCTCGCACACCGAAAGTGCCAGCCAGTCAAGCTCTTGCTGTACCTCACCGGATAGTAGAAGTGCATCTACAGCACCACAGACATCGGGGCTCCGGGCTTTCCCTGACGAACAGGGCTTCGACGTTTACCACTCGCTGAACCTGGGCTCCCACTGAAAAGAACCCCGAAAAATCACGAACGTCGGACGATTGCTCCCACACCAAAAGTGCCAGACAGTCAAGCTCTTGCTGCTCCTCACCGGCCATTCCCAGCGCACCTACAGCACCACAGACATCAGGGCTCCGGGCTTTCCCTGACCAACAGGGCTTCGACGTTTACAACTAGCTAAACCTGGGCTCCCACTAAAAAAAAATCCCGAAAAATCAGAAACGTTCGACGATTCCTCGCACACCGAAAGTGCCAGCCAGTCAAGCTCTTGCTGCTCCTCCCCGGCCATTGGCAGCGCATCTACAGCACCACAGATATCAGGGCTCCGGGCTTTCCCTGACCAACAGGGCTTCGACGATTACCACCAGCTGCACGTGGCACCCACTGAAAAAAATAAACGAAAATTCACGAACATCGGACGATTACTCCCACACCGAAAGTGCCAGACAGTCAAGCTCTAGCTGCTCCTCACCGGCCATTCCCAGCGCATCTACAGCACCACAGATATCGGGGCTCCGGGCTTTCCCTGACCAACAGGGCTTCGACGTTTACCACCCGCTGCACCAGGGCTCCCACTGAAATAAAACCCCGAAAAATCACGAACATCGGACGATTCCTCCCACACCGAAAGTGCCAGCAACTCAAGCTCTTGCTGTTCCTCACCAGCCATTGGCAGCGAATCTACAGCACCACAGACATCGGGGCTCTGGGCTTTCCCTACCCAACAGGGCTTCGACGTTTACCACCAGCTGAACCTGGGCGCCCAGTGAATAAAAACCCTGAAAAAATCACAAACGTCCGACGATTGCTCCCACACCCAACGTTCCAGCCATTCAAGCTCTTGCTGCTACTCACCTCCCATTCCCAGCGCATCTACAGCACCACAGACATCGGGGCTCTGGGCTTTCCCTGACCAACAGGGCTTCGACATTTACCATCAGCTGCACCTGGGCGCCCACTGAAAAAAATAAACGAAAAATCATGAACATCGGAGGATTGCTCCCACACCGAAAGTGCCAGCAACTCAAGCTCTTGCTGCTACTCACCGGACTTTGGCAGTGCATCTACAGCACCACAGACATCGGGGTTCTGCGCTTTCCCTGACCAACAGGGCTTCGACGTTTACCACCAGCTGCACCGGGGCGCCCACTGAAAAAAATAAACGAAAAATCACGAACATCGGACGATTGCTCCCACACCGAAAGTGCCAGCAACTCAAGCTCTTGCTGCTCCTCACCGGCCATTCCCAGCGCATCTACAGCACCACAGACATCGGGGCTCCGGGCTTTCCCTGACCAACAGGGCTTTGACGTTTACCACCAGCTGCACCTGGGCGCCCACTGAAAAAAAATCCCGAAAAATCACGAACATCGGACGATTGCTCCCACACCGAAAGTGCCAGCCTGTGAAGCTCTTGCTGCTCCTCACCGGCCATTCCCAGGGCATCTACAGCACCACAGACATCGGGGCTCCGGGCTTTCCCTGATGAACAGGGCTTCGACGATTACCACCAGCAGCACCTGGGCGCCCACTGAAAAAATAAACGAAAAATCACGAACATCAGACGATTGCTCCCACACCAAAAGTGCCAGCCAGTCAAGCTCTTGCTGCTCCTCCCCGGCCGTTGCCAGCGCATCTACAGCACCACAGACATCGGGGCTCCGGGTATTCCCTGACCAACAGGGCTTAGAAGTTTACCACCAGCTGCACCTGGGCGCCCACTGAAATAAAACCCCGAAAAATCACGAACGTCGGACGATTGCTCCCACACCCAAAGTGCCAGCAACTCAAGCTCTTGCTGCTCCTCACCGGCCATTCCCAGCGCATCTACAGCACCACAGATATCGGTGCTCCGGGCTTTCCCTGACCAACAGGGCTTCGACGTTTACCACCAGCTGAACCTGGGCGCCCACTGAAATAAAACCCCGAAAAATAACAAACGTCGGACGATTCCTCCCACACCGAAAGTGCCAGCAAGTCAAGCTCTTGCTGCCTGTCACCAGACTTTGGCAGTGCATCTACAGCACCACAGACATCGGGGTTCTGAGCTTTCTTTGACCAACAGGGCTTCGACGTTTACCACCAGCTGAACCTGGGCACCCGCTGAGAAAAATAAAAGAAATATCACGAACATCGGACAATTGCTCCCACACTGAAAGTGCCAGTCAGTCAAGCTCTTGCTGCTCCTCACCGGACAGTGGCAGTGCATCTACAACACCACAGACATCGGGGCTCCGGGCTTTCCCTGACCAACAGGGCTTCGACGTTTACCACCCGCTGCACCTGGTTGCCCACTGAAAAAAAAACCCCAAAAATCACAAATGTCGGACGATTCCTGCCACACCTTAAATGCCAGCCTGTCAACCTCTTGCTGCTCCTCACCGCCCATTCCCAGCGCATCTACAACACCACAGACATCGGGGCTCCGGGCTTTCCCTGACCAACAGGGCTTCGATGTTTACCACTCGCTGAACCTGGGCTCGCACTGAAAAGAACCCCGAAATATCACGAACATCGGACGATTGCTCCCACACTGAAAGTGCCAGCAAGTCAAGCTCTTGCTGCTCCTCACCGCCCTTTGGCAGCGCATCTACAGCACCACAGACATCGGGGCTCCGGGCTTTCCCTGACCAACAGGGCTTCGACATTTACCACCAGCTGCACCTGGTTGCCCACTGAAAAAAAACCCGGAAAAATCACGAACGTCGGACGATTGCTCCCACAACGAAAGTGCCAGGAACTCAAGCTCTTGCTGCTACTCACCGGACTTTGGCAGTGCATCTACAGCACCACAGACATTGGGGTTCTGCGCTTTCCCTAACCAACAGGGCTTCGACGTTTACCACCAGCTGAACCTGGGCGCCCACTGATAAAAATAAACGAAAAATCACGAACATCGGACGATTGCTCCCACACCCAAAGTGCCAGCAACTCAAGCTCTTGCTGCTACTCACCGCCCATTGGCAGCGCATCTACAGCACCACAGACATCGGGGCTCCGGGCTTTCCCTGACCAACAGGGCTTCGACGTTTACCACCAGCTGCACCTGGGCGCCCACTGAAAAAAACCCCGAAAAATCACGAACGTCGGACGATTGCACCCACATCGAAAGTGCCAGCATGTCAGCCTCTTGCTGGTCCTCACCGGCCATTGGCGGCGCATCTACAGCACCACAGAGATCGGGGTTCTGCGCTTTCCCTGACCAACAGGGCTTCGACGTTTACCACCAGCTGAACCTGGGCGCCCACTGAAAAAAATAAAAGAAAAATCACGAATGTCGGACGATTGCTCCAACACCGAAAGTGCCAGCCTGTCAAGCTGTAGCTACTCCTCACCAGCCATTCCCAGCGCATCTACAGCACCACAGACATCGGGGCTCCGGGCTTTCCCTGACCAACAGGGCTTCGACATTTACCACCAGCTGCACCTGGGTGCCCCCTGAAAAAAAAAAACCCCAAAATAACAAATGTCGGACGATTCCTGCCACACCTTAAATGCCAGCCGGTCAAGCTCTTGCTGCTCCTCACCGCCCATTCCCAGCGCATCTACAGCACCACAGACATCGGGGCTCCGGACTTTCCTTGACGAACAGGGCTTCGACGTTTATCACCAGCTGCACCTGGGCGCCCACTGAAAAGAACCCCCAAAAAATCACGAACATCGGTCGATTGCTCCCACACCTTAAATGCCAGCCGGTCAAGCTCTTGCTGCTCCTCACCGCCCATTCCCAGCGCATCTACAGCACCACAGACATCGGGGCTCTGGGCTTTCCCTGACCAACAGGGCTTCGACGTTTACCACCAGCTGCACCTGGGCTCCCACTGAAAATAACCCCGAAAAATCACGAACGTCGGATGATTGCACCCACATCGAAAGTACCATCATGTCAGCCTCTTGCTGCTCCTCACCGGCCATTGGCAGCGCATCTACAGCACCACAGATATCGGGGCTCCGAGCTTTCCCTGATTAACAGGGCTTCGATGTTTACCACCAGCTGCACCTGGGCGCCCACTGAAAAAAACCCCCAAAAATCACGAACGTCGGATGATTGCACCCACATCGTAAGTGCCAGCATGTCAGCCTCTTGCTGCTCCTCACCGGCCATTGGGAGCGCATCTACAGCACCACAGACATCGGGGCTCCGCGCTTTCCCTGACCAACAGGGCTTCGACGTTTACCACCAGCTGCACCTGGGCGCCCACTGAAATAAAACCCCGAAAAATCACGAACACCGGACTATTGCTCCCACACCGAAAGTGCCAGCCAGTCAAGATCTTGCTACCCCTCACCGGCCATTCCCAGCGCATCTACAGCACCACAGATATCGGGGCTCCGGGCTTTCCCTGACCAACAGGGCTTCGACGTTTACCACGAGTTGCACCTGGGCACCCACTGAAAAAAAAATCCCCCAAAATCACGAACATCAGACGATTGCTCCCACACCGAAAGTGCCAGCCAGTCAAACTCTTTGTGCTCCTCACCGGACATTGGCAGCACATCTACAGCACCACAGACATCGGGGTTCTGCGCTTTCCCTGACCAACAGGGCTTCGACGTTTACCACTCGCTGAACCTGGGCGCCCACTGAAAAAAATAAACGAAAAATCATGAACATCGGACGATTGCTCCCACACCGAAAGTGCCAGCCAGTCAAGCTCTTGCTGCTCCTCACCGGACATTGGCAGCACATCTACAGCACCACAGACATCGGGGTTCTGCGCTTTCCCTGACCAACAGGGCTTCGACGTTTACCACTCGCTGAACCTGGGCGCCCACTGAAAAAAATAAACGAAAAATCACGAACGTCGGACGATTGCTCCCACACCGAAATTGCCAGCCCGTCAAGGTGTAGGTGCTCCTCACCAGCCATTCCCAGCGCATCTACAACACCACAGACATCGGGGCTCCGAGCTTTCCCTGACCAACAGGGCTTCGACATTTACCACCAGCTGCACCTGGGCTCCCACTGAAATAAAACCCCGAAAAATCACGAACGTCGGACGATTGCTCGCACACCGAAAGTGCCAGCCAGTCAAGCTCTTGCTGTACCTCACCGGATAGTAGAAGTGCATCTACAGCACCACAGACATCGGGGCTCCGGGCTTTCCCTGACGAACAGGGCTTCGACGTTTACCACTCGCTGAACCTGGGCTCCCACTGAAAAGAACCCCGAAAAATCACGAACGTCGGACGATTGCTCCCACACCAAAAGTGCCAGACAGTCAAGCTCTTGCTGCTCCTCACCGGCCATTCCCAGCGCACCTACAGCACCACAGACATCAGGGCTCCGGGCTTTCCCTGACCAACAGGGCTTCGACGTTTACAACTAGCTAAACCTGGGCTCCCACTAAAAAAAAATCCCGAAAAATCAGAAACGTTCGACGATTCCTCGCACACCGAAAGTGCCAGCCAGTCAAGCTCTTGCTGCTCCTCCCCGGCCATTGGCAGCGCATCTACAGCACCACAGATATCAGGGCTCCGGGCTTTCCCTGACCAACAGGGCTTCGACGATTACCACCAGCTGCACGTGGCACCCACTGAAAAAAATAAACGAAAATTCACGAACATCGGACGATTACTCCCACACCGAAAGTGCCAGACAGTCAAGCTCTAGCTGCTCCTCACCGGCCATTCCCAGCGCATCTACAGCACCACAGATATCGGGGCTCCGGGCTTTCCCTGACCAACAGGGCTTCGACGTTTACCACCCGCTGCACCAGGGCTCCCACTGAAATAAAACCCCGAAAAATCACGAACATCGGACGATTCCTCCCACACCGAAAGTGCCAGCAACTCAAGCTCTTGCTGTTCCTCACCAGCCATTGGCAGCGAATCTACAGCACCACAGACATCGGGGCTCTGGGCTTTCCCTACCCAACAGGGCTTCGACGTTTACCACCAGCTGAACCTGGGCGCCCAGTGAATAAAAACCCTGAAAAAATCACAAACGTCCGACGATTGCTCCCACACCCAACGTTCCAGCCATTCAAGCTCTTGCTGCTACTCACCTCCCATTCCCAGCGCATCTACAGCACCACAGACATCGGGGCTCTGGGCTTTCCCTGACCAACAGGGCTTCGACATTTACCATCAGCTGCACCTGGGCGCCCACTGAAAAAAATAAACGAAAAATCATGAACATCGGAGGATTGCTCCCACACCGAAAGTGCCAGCAACTCAAGCTCTTGCTGCTACTCACCGGACTTTGGCAGTGCATCTACAGCACCACAGACATCGGGGTTCTGCGCTTTCCCTGACCAACAGGGCTTCGACGTTTACCACCAGCTGCACCGGGGCGCCCACTGAAAAAAATAAACGAAAAATCACGAACATCGGACGATTGCTCCCACACCGAAAGTGCCAGCAACTCAAGCTCTTGCTGCTCCTCACCGGCCATTCCCAGCGCATCTACAGCACCACAGACATCGGGGCTCCGGGCTTTCCCTGACCAACAGGGCTTTGACGTTTACCACCAGCTGCACCTGGGCGCCCACTGAAAAAAAATCCCGAAAAATCACGAACATCGGACGATTGCTCCCACACCGAAAGTGCCAGCCTGTGAAGCTCTTGCTGCTCCTCACCGGCCATTCCCAGGGCATCTACAGCACCACAGACATCGGGGCTCCGGGCTTTCCCTGATGAACAGGGCTTCGACGATTACCACCAGCAGCACCTGGGCGCCCACTGAAAAAATAAACGAAAAATCACGAACATCAGACGATTGCTCCCACACCAAAAGTGCCAGCCAGTCAAGCTCTTGCTGCTCCTCCCCGGCCGTTGCCAGCGCATCTACAGCACCACAGACATCGGGGCTCCGGGTATTCCCTGACCAACAGGGCTTAGAAGTTTACCACCAGCTGCACCTGGGCGCCCACTGAAATAAAACCCCGAAAAATCACGAACGTCGGACGATTGCTCCCACACCCAAAGTGCCAGCAACTCAAGCTCTTGCTGCTCCTCACCGGCCATTCCCAGCGCATCTACAGCACCACAGATATCGGTGCTCCGGGCTTTCCCTGACCAACAGGGCTTCGACGTTTACCACCAGCTGAACCTGGGCGCCCACTGAAATAAAACCCCGAAAAATAACAAACGTCGGACGATTCCTCCCACACCGAAAGTGCCAGCAAGTCAAGCTCTTGCTGCCTGTCACCAGACTTTGGCAGTGCATCTACAGCACCACAGACATCGGGGTTCTGAGCTTTCTTTGACCAACAGGGCTTCGACGTTTACCACCAGCTGAACCTGGGCACCCGCTGAGAAAAATAAAAGAAAAATCACGAACATCGGACAATTGCTCCCACACTGAAAGTGCCAGTCAGTCAAGCTCTTGCTGCTCCTCACCGGACAGTGGCAGTGCATCTACAACACCACAGACATCGGGGCTCCGGGCTTTCCCTGACCAACAGGGCTTCGACGTTTACCACCCGCTGCACCTGGTTGCCCACTGAAAAAAAAACCCCAAAAATCACAAATGTCGGACGATTCCTGCCACACCTTAAATGCCAGCCTGTCAACCTCTTGCTGCTCCTCACCGCCCATTCCCAGCGCATCTACAACACCACAGACATCGGGGCTCCGGGCTTTCCCTGACCAACAGGGCTTCGATGTTTACCACTCGCTGAACCTGGGCTCGCACTGAAAAGAACCCCGAAATATCACGAACATCGGACGATTGCTCCCACACTGAAAGTGCCAGCAAGTCAAGCTCTTGCTGCTCCTCACCGCCCTTTGGCAGCGCATCTACAGCACCACAGACATCGGGGCTCCGGGCTTTCCCTGACCAACAGGGCTTCGACATTTACCACCAGCTGCACCTGGTTGCCCACTGAAAAAAAACCCGGAAAAATCACGAACGTCGGACGATTGCTCCCACAACGAAAGTGCCAGGAACTCAAGCTCTTGCTGCTACTCACCGGACTTTGGCAGTGCATCTACAGCACCACAGACATTGGGGTTCTGCGCTTTCCCTAACCAACAGGGCTTCGACGTTTACCACCAGCTGAACCTGGGCGCCCACTGATAAAAATAAACGAAAAATCACGAACATCGGACGATTGCTCCCACACCCAAAGTGCCAGCAACTCAAGCTCTTGCTGCTACTCACCGCCCATTGGCAGCGCATCTACAGCACCACAGACATCGGGGCTCCGGGCTTTCCCTGACCAACAGGGCTTCGACGTTTACCACCAGCTGCACCTGGGCGCCCACTGAAAAAAACCCCGAAAAATCACGAACGTCGGACGATTGCACCCACATCGAAAGTGCCAGCATGTCAGCCTCTTGCTGGTCCTCACCGGCCATTGGCGGCGCATCTACAGCACCACAGAGATCGGGGTTCTGCGCTTTCCCTGACCAACAGGGCTTCGACGTTTACCACCAGCTGAACCTGGGCGCCCACTGAAAAAAATAAAAGAAAAATCACGAATGTCGGACGATTGCTCCAACACCGAAAGTGCCAGCCTGTCAAGCTGTAGCTACTCCTCACCAGCCATTCCCAGCGCATCTACAGCACCACAGACATCGGGGCTCCGGGCTTTCCCTGACCAACAGGGCTTCGACATTTACCACCAGCTGCACCTGGGTGCCCCCTGAAAAAAAAAAACCCCAAAATAACAAATGTCGGACGATTCCTGCCACACCTTAAATGCCAGCCGGTCAAGCTCTTGCTGCTCCTCACCGCCCATTCCCAGCGCATCTACAGCACCACAGACATCGGGGCTCCGGACTTTCCTTGACGAACAGGGCTTCGACGTTTATCACCAGCTGCACCTGGGCGCCCACTGAAAAGAACCCCCAAAAAATCACGAACATCGGTCGATTGCTCCCACACCTTAAATGCCAGCCGGTCAAGCTCTTGCTGCTCCTCACCGCCCATTCCCAGCGCATCTACAGCACCACAGACATCGGGGCTCTGGGCTTTCCCTGACCAACAGGGCTTCGACGTTTACCACCAGCTGCACCTGGGCTCCCACTGAAAATAACCCCGAAAAATCACGAACGTCGGATGATTGCACCCACATCGAAAGTACCATCATGTCAGCCTCTTGCTGCTCCTCACCGGCCATTGGCAGCGCATCTACAGCACCACAGATATCGGGGCTCCGAGCTTTCCCTGATTAACAGGGCTTCGATGTTTACCACCAGCTGCACCTGGGCGCCCACTGAAAAAAACCCCCAAAAATCACGAACGTCGGATGATTGCACCCACATCGTAAGTGCCAGCATGTCAGCCTCTTGCTGCTCCTCACCGGCCATTGGGAGCGCATCTACAGCACCACAGACATCGGGGCTCCGCGCTTTCCCTGACCAACAGGGCTTCGACGTTTACCACCAGCTGCACCTGGGCGCCCACTGAAATAAAACCCCGAAAAATCACGAACACCGGACTATTGCTCCCACACCGAAAGTGCCAGCCAGTCAAGATCTTGCTACCCCTCACCGGCCATTCCCAGCGCATCTACAGCACCACAGATATCGGGGCTCCGGGCTTTCCCTGACCAACAGGGCTTCGACGTTTACCACGAGTTGCACCTGGGCACCCACTGAAAAAAAAATCCCCCAAAATCACGAACATCAGACGATTGCTCCCACACCGAAAGTGCCAGCCAGTCAAACTCTTTGTGCTCCTCACCGGACATTGGCAGCACATCTACAGCACCACAGACATCGGGGTTCTGCGCTTTCCCTGACCAACAGGGCTTCGACGTTTACCACTCGCTGAACCTGGGCGCCCACTGAAAAAAATAAACGAAAAATCATGAACATCGGACGATTGCTCCCACACCGAAAGTGCCAGCCAGTCAAGCTCTTGCTGCTCCTCCCCGGCCATTGGCAGCGAATCTACAACACCACAGACATCGGGGCTCCAAGCTTTCCCTGACCAACAGGGCTTCGACGTTTACCACCAGCTGAACCTGGGCGCCCACTGAAATAAAACCCTGAAAAATCAAAAACGACGGACGATTGGTCCCACACCGAAAGTGCCAGCCAGTCAAGCTCATGCTGTTCCTCACCGGACAGTGGCAGTGCATCTACAGCACCACAGACATCGGGGCTCCGGGCTTTCCCTGACGAACAGGGCTTCGACGTTTACCACGCGCTGAACCTGGGCTCCCACTGAAAAGAACCCCGAAAAATCACGAACGTCGGACGATTGCACCCACACCGAAAGTGCCAGCCAGTCAAGCTCTTGCTGCTCCTCACCGGCCATTCCCAGCGCATCTACAGCACCACAGACATCGGGGCTCCGGGCTTTCCCTGACCATCAGGGCTTCGACATTTACCAACAGCTGCACCTGGCTGCCCCCTGAAAAAAAAACCCCAACAATCACAAATGTCGGACGATTCCTGCCACACCTTAAATGCCAGCCTGTCAACCTCTTGCTGCTCCTCACCGGCCATTGCCAGCCCATCTACAGCACCACAGATATCGGGGCTCCGAGCTTTCCCTGACCAACAGGGCTTCAACGTTTACCACCAGCTGCACCTGGGCGCCCACTAAAAAAAATAAACGAAAAATCACGAACATCGCACGATTGCTCCCACAATGAAAGTGCCAGCCAGTCAAGCTCTTGCTGCTCCTCACCGGCCATTCCCAGCGCATCTACAGCACCACAGACATCGGGGCTCCGGGCTTTCCCTGACCAACAGGGCTTCGACATTTACCACTCGCTGAACCTGGGCTCCCACTGAAAAGAACCCCGAAAAATCACGAACATCGGACGATTGCTCCCACACCAAAAGTGCCAGACAGTCAAGCTCTTGCTGCTCCTCACCGGCCATTCCCAGCGCATCTACAGCACCACAGACATCGGGGCTCCGGGCTTTCCCTGACCAACAGGGCTTCGACGTTTACCACCAGCTGAACCTGGGCGCCCAGTGAATAAAAATCCCCAAAAATCACAAACGTCCGACGATTGCTCCCACACTGAAAGTGCCAGCAACTCAAGCTCTTGCTGCTCCTCACCACCCATTCCCAGCGCATCTACAGCACCACAGACATCGGGGCTCTGGGCTTTCCCTGACCAACAGGGCTTCGACATTTACCACCAGCTGCACCTGTGCGCCCACTGAAAGTAAAACCCTGAAAAATCACGAACGTCGGACGATTGCTCCCACACCAAAAGTGCCAGCCAGTCAAGCTCTTCCTGCTCCTCACCGGACAGTGGCAGTGCATCTACAGCACCACAGACATCGGGGCTCTGGGCTTTCCCTGACCAACAGGGCTTCAACGTTTAACACCAGCTGCACCTGGGGGCCCACTGAAATAAAACCCCGAAAAATCACGAACGTCGGACGATTCCTCCCACACCAAAAGTGCCAGCCTGTCAAGCTCCTGCTGCTCCTCAACGGCCATTCCCAGCGCATCTACAGCACCACAGACATCGGGGCTCCGGGCTTTCCCTGACCAACAGGGCTTCGACATTTACCACCAGCTGCACCTGGTTACCCACTGAAAAAAAACCCTGAAAAATCAAAAACGTCGGACGATTGCTCCCACACCAAAAGTGCCAGCAACTCAAGCTCTTGCTGCTCCTCACCGGCCATTGGCACCGCATCTACAGCACCACAGACATCGGGGCTCCGGGCTTTCCCTGACCAACAGGGCTTCGACATTTACCACCAGCTGTACCTGGGTGCCCCCTGAAAAAAAAACCCCAAAAATCACAAATGTCGGACGATTCCTGCCACACCTTAAATGCCAGCCTGTCAAGCTCTTGCTGCTACTCACCGGCCATTGCCAGCCCATCTACAGCACCACAGACATCGGGGCTCCGGGCTTTCCCTGACCAACAGGGCTTCGACGTTTACTACCAGCTGCAGCTGGGCGCCCACTGAAAAAAATAAACGAAAAATCACGAACGTCGGACGATTGCTCCCACACCGAAATTGCCAGCCAGTCAAGCTGTAGGTGCTCCTCACCTTCCATTCCCAGCGCATCTACAGCACCACAGACATCGGGGCTCCGGGCTTTCCCTGACGAACAGGGCTTCGACGTTTACCACCAGCTGCACCTGGGCGCTCACTGGAAAAAAAACCCGAAAAATCACGAACGTCGGACGATTGTTCCCACATTGAAAGTGCCAGCCAGTCAAGCTCTTGCTGCTCCTCACCGGCCATTCCCAGCGCATCTACAGCACCACAGACATCGGGGCTCCGGGCTTTCCCTGACCAACAGGGCTTCGACATTTACCACCAGCTGCACCTGGGCGCTCACTGAAATAAAACCCCGAAAAATCACGAACGTCGGACGATTGCTCCCACAACGAAAGTGCCAGCAACTCAAGCTCTTGCTGCTCCTCACCGGCCATTGGCAGTGCATCTACAGCACCACAGACATCGGGGTTCTGCGCTTTCCCTGAACAACAGGGCTTCGACGTTTACCACCAGCTGCACCTGGTTACCCACTGAAAAAAAACCCCGAAAAATCACGAACATCGGACGATTGCTCCCACACCGAAAGTGCCACCCAGTCAAGCTCTTGCTGCTCCTCACCGGCCATTCCCAGCGCATCTACAGCACCACAGACATCGCGGCTCCGGGCTTTCCCTTAACAACAGGGCGTCGCCGTTTACCACCAGCTGATCCTGGGCGCCCACTGAAAGTAAAACCCCGAAAAATCACAAACGTCGGACGATTGCTCCCACACCAAAAGTGCCAGCCAGTCAAGCTCTTGCTGCTCCTCACCGCCCATTCCCAGCGCATCTACAGCACCACAGACATCGGGGCTCCGGGCTTTCCCTGACCAACAGGGCTTAGAAGTTTACTACGAGCTGAACCTGGGCGCCCACTGGAAAAAAAATCCCCAAATATCACAAACGTCGGACGATTGCTCCCACACCGAAAGTGCCAGCCAGTCAAGCTCTTGCTGTTCCTCACCGTCCATTGGCAGCGCATCTACAGCACCACAGACATCGGGGCTCCGGGCTTTCCCTGACCAACAGGGCGTCGATGTTTATCACCAGCTGCACCTGGGCGCCAACTGAAATAAAACCCCTAAAAATCACGAACATTGGATGATTGCTCCCACACCAAAAGTCCCAGCCAGTCAAGCTCTTCCTGCTCCCCACCGGACATTGGCAGTGCATCTACAGCACCACAGACATCGGGGCTCCGGGATTTCCCTGACCAACAGGGCTTCGACGTTTAGCACCAGCTGCACCTAGACACCCACAGAAAAAAAATCCCCAAAAATCACAAACGTCGGACGATTGCTCCCACACCGAAATTGCCAGCAACACAAGCTCTTGCTGCTCCTCACCGGCCATTCCGAGCGCATCTACAGCACCACAGACATCGGGGCTCCGGGCTTTCCCTGACGAAAAGGGCTTCGACGTTTACCACTCGCTGAACCTGGGCTCCCACTGAAAATAACCCCGAAAAATCACGAACGTCGGACGATTGCTCCCACACCGAAAGTGCCAGCCAGTCAAGCTCTTGCTGCTCCTCCCCGGCCACTCCCAGTGCATCTACAGCACCACAGATATCGGGGCTCCGCGCTTTCCCTGACCAACAGGGCTTCAACGTTTACCACCAGCTGCACCTGGGCGCCCACTGAAAAAAACCCCGAAAAATCACGAACGTCGGACCATTGCACCCACATCGAAAGTGCCAGCCTGTCAAGCTCTAGCTACTCCTCACCAGCCATTCCCAGCGCATCTACAGCACCACAGACATCGGGGCTCCGGGCTTTCCCTGACCAACAGGGCTTAGAAGTTTACTACCAGCTGAACCTGGGCGCCCACTGGAAAAAAAATCCCCAAATATCACAAACGTCGGACGATTGCTCCCACACCGAAAGTGCCAGCCAGTCAAGCTCTTGCTGTTCGTCACCGTCCATTGGCAGCGCATCTACAGCACCACAGACATCGGGGCTCCGGGCTTTCCCTGACCAACAGGGCTTCGACGTTTACCACCCACTGCACCTGGGCACCCACTGAAAAAAAAAACCACCAAAATCACGAACATCAGACGATTGCTCCCACACCCAAAGTGCCAGCCAGTCAAGCTCTTTGTGCTCCTCACCGGCCATTGGCAGCACATCTACAGCACCACAGACATCGTGGTTCTGCGCTTTCCCTGACCAACAGGGTTTCGACGTTTACACCCAGCTGCACCTGGGCGCCCACTGAAATAAAACCCCTAAAAATAACAAACGTCGGACGATTCCTCCCACACCGAAAGTGCCAGCAACTCAAGCTCTTGCTGCTACTCACCGGACTTTGGCAGTTCATCTACAGCACCACAGACATCGGGGTTCTGCGCTTTCCCTGAACAACAGGGCTTCGACGTTTACCACCAGCTGCACCAGGGCGCCCACTGAAAAGAACCCCGAAAAATCACGAACGTCGGACAATTGCTCCCACACCGAAATTGCCAGCCTGTCAAGCTCTTGCTGCTCCTCACCGCCTATTCCCAGCGCATCTACAGCACCACAGACATCGGGGCTCCGGGCTTTCCCTGACCAACAGGGCTTCGACGTTTACCACCAGCTGCACCAGGGCGCCCACTGAAAAGAACCCCGAAAAATCACGAACGTCGGACGATTGCTCCCACACCGAAAGTGCCAGCCTGTCAAGCTCTTGCTGCTCCTCACCGGCCACTGGCAGCGCATCTACAGCACCACAGATATCAGGGCTCCGGGCTTTCCTTGACGAACCGGGCTTCGACATTTACCACCAGCTGCACCTGGGTGCCCCCTGAAAAAAAAACCCCAACAATCACAAATGTCGGACGATTCCTGCCACACCTTAAATGCCAGCCTGTCAAGCTCTTGCTGCTCCTCACCGGCCATTGCCAGCCCATCTACAGCACCACAGACATCGGGGCTCCGGGCTTTCCCTGACCAACAGGGCTTCGACGTTTACTACCAGCTGCAGCTGGGCGCCCACTGAAAAAAATGAAAAATGACGAACGTCGGACGATTGCTCCCACACCGAAATTGCAAGCCAGTCAAGCTGTAGCTGCTCCTCACCTTCCATTCCCAGCGCATCTACAGCACCACAGACATCGGGGCTCCGGGCTTTCCCTGACCAACAGGGCTTCGACATTTACCACCAGCTGAACCTGGGCGCCCACTGGAAAAAAAACCCGAAAAATCACGAACGTCGGACGATTGTTCCCACATTGAAAGTGCCAGCCAGTCAAGCTCTTGCTGCTCCTCACCGGCCATTGGCAGTGCATCTACAGCACCACAGACATCGGGGCTCCGGGCTTTCCCTGACCAACAGGGCTTCGACATTTACCACCAGCTGCACCTGGGCGCTCACTGAAATAAAACCCCGAAAAATCACGAACGTCGGACGATTGCACCCACATCGAAAGTGCCAGCCTGTCAAGCTCTAGCTGCTCCTCACCAGCCATTCCCAGCGCATCTACAGCACTACAGACATCGGGGCTCCGGGCTTTCCCTGACCAACAGGGCTTAGAAGTTTACTACGAGCTGAACCTGGGCGCCCACTGGAAAAAAAATCCCCAAATAGCACAAACGTCGGACGATTGCTCCCACACAGAAAGTGCCAGCCAGTCAAGCTCTTGCTGTTCCTCACCGTCCATTGGCAGCGCATCTACAGCACCACAGACATCGGGGCTCCAGGCTTTCCCTGACCAACAGGGCGTCGATGTTTATCACCAGCTGCACCTGGGCGCCAACTGAAATAAAACCCCGAAAAATCACGAACATTGGATGATTGCTCCCACACCAAAAGTGCCAGCCAGTCAAGCTCTTCCTGCTCCCCACAGGACATTGGCAGTGCATCTACAGCACCACAGACATCGGGGCTCTGGGCTTTCCCTGACCAACAGGGCTTCGACGTTTACCACCAGCTGCACCTGGGCACCCACAGAAAAAAAATCCCCAAAAATCACAAACGTCGGACGATTGCTCCCACATGGAAATTGCCAGCAACACAAGCTCTTGCTGCTCCTCACCGGCCATTCCCAGCGCATCTACAGCTCCACAGACATCGGGGCTCCGGGATTTCCCTGACCAACAGGGCTTCGACATATACCACCAGCTGCACCTGGGCACCCACTGAGAAAAAAACCCCGAAAAATCACGAACATCGGACTATTGCTCCCACACCGAAAGTGCCAGCCAGTCAAGCTCTTGCTGTTCGTCACCGTCCATTGGCAGCGCATCTACAGCACCACAGACATCGGGGCTCCGGGCTTTCCCTGACCAACAGGGCTTCGACGTTTACCACCCACTGCACCTGGGCACCCACTGAAAAAAAAAACCACCAAAATCACGAACATCAGACGATTGCTCCCACACCGAAAGTTCCAGCCAGTCAAGCTCTTGCTGCTCCTCCCCGGCCATTGGCAGCACATCTACAGCACCACAGACATCGTGGTTCTGCGCTTTCCCTGACCAACAGGGCTTCGACGTTTACACCCAGCTGCACCTGGGCGCCCACTGAAATAAAACCCCGAAAAATAACAAACGTCGGACGATTCCTCCCACACCGAAAGTGCCAGCAACTCAAGCTCTTGCTGCTACTCACCGGACTTTGGCAGTGCATCTACAGCACCACAGACATCGGGGTTCTGCGCTTTCCCTGAACAACAGGGCTTCGACGTTTACCACCAGCTGCACCAGGGCGCCCACGGAAAAGAACCCTGAAAAATCACGAACGTCGGACGATTGCTCCCACACCGAAATTGCCAGCCAGTCAAGCTGTAGGTGCTCCTCACCTTCCATTCCCAGCGCATCTACAGCACCACAGACATCGGGGCTCCGGGCTTTCCCTGACCAACAGGGCTTCGACGTTTACCACCAGCTGCACCTGGGCGCTCACTGGAAAAAAAACCCGAAAAATCACGAACGTCGGACGATTGTTCCCACATTGAAAGTGCCAGCCAGTCAAGCTCTTGCTGCTCCTCACCGGCCATTGGCAGCGCATCTACAGCACCACAGACATCGGGGCTCCGGGCTTTCCCTGACCAACAGGGCTTCGACATTTACCACCAGCTGATCCTGGGCGCCCACTGAAAGTAAAAACCCGAAAAATCACGAACGTCGGACGATTGCTCCCACACCAAAAGTGCTCACCAGTCAAGCTCTTGCTGCTCCTCACCGCCCATTCCCAGCGCATCTACAGCACCACAGACATCGGGGCTCCGGGCTTTCCCTGACCAACAGGGCTTAGAAGTTTACTACGAGCTGAACCTGGGCGCCCACTGGAAAAAAAATCCCCAAATATCACAAACGTCGGACGATTGCTCCCACACAGAAAGTGCCAGCCAGTCAAGCTCTTGCTGTTCCTCACCGTCCATTGGTAGCGCATCTACAGCACCACAGACATCGGGGCTCCGGGCTTTCCCTGACCAACAGGGCGTCGATGTTTATCACCAGGTGCACCTGGGCGCCAACTGAAATAAAACCCCAAAAAATCACGAACATTGGATGATTGCTCCCACACCAAAAGTGCCAGCCAGTCAAGCTGTTCCTGCTCTCCACCGGACATTGGCAGTGCATCTACAGCACCACAGACATCGGGGCTCCGGGCTTTCCCTGACCAACAGGGCTTAGACGTTTACCACCAGCTGCACCTGGGCACCCACAGAAAAAAAATCCCCAAAAATCACAAACGTCGGACGATTGCTCCCACACCGAAATTGCCAGCAACACAAGCTCTTGCTGCTCCTCACCGGCCATTCCCAGCGCATCTACAGCTCCACAGACATCGGGGCTCCGGGATTTCCCTGACCAACAGGGCTTCGACATATACCACCAGCTGCACCTGGGCACCCACTGAGAAAAAAACCCCGAAAAATCACGAACATCGGACTATTGCTCCCACACCAAAAGTGCCAGCCAGTCAAGCTCTTGCTACCCCTCACCGGCCATTCCCAGCGCATCTACAGCACCACAGATATCGGGGCTCCGGGCTTTCCCTGAACAACAGGGCTTCGACGTTTACCACCCACTGCACCTGGGCACCCACTGAAAAAAAAAACCACCAAAATCACGAACATCAGACGATTGCTCCCACACCGAAAGTTCCAGCCAGTCAAGCTCTTGCTGCTCCTCCCCGGCCATTGGCAGCACATCTACAGCACCACAGACATCGTGGTTCTGCGCTTTCCCTGACCAACAGGGCTTCGACGTTTACACCCAGCTGCACCTGGGCGCCCACTGAAATAAAACCCCGAAAAATAACAAACGTCGGACGATTCCTCCCACACCGAAAGTGCCAGCAACTCAAGCTCTTGCTGCTACTCACCGGACTTTGGCAGTTCATCTACAGCACCACAGACATCGGGGTTCTGCGCTTTCCCTGAACAACAGGGCTTCGACGTTTACCACCCGCTGCACATGGGCGCCCACGGAAAAGAACCCTGAAAAATCACGAACGTCGGACGATTGCTCCCACACCGAAATTGCCAGCCAGTCAAGCTGTAGCTGCTCCTCACCTTCCATTCCCAGCGCATCTACAGCACCACAGACATCGGGGCTCCGGGCTTTCCCTGACCAACAGGGCTTCGACGTTTACCACCAGCTGCACCTGGGCGCTCACTGGAAAAAAAACCCGAAAAATCACGAACGTCGGACGATTGTTCCCACATTGAAAGTGCCAGCCAGTCAAGCTCTTGCTGCTCCTCACCGGCCATTGGCAGCGCATCTACAGCACCACAGACATCGGGGCTCCGGGCTTTCCCTGACCAACAGGGCTTCGACATTTACCACCAGCTGCACCTGGGCGCTCACTGAAATAAAACCCCGAAAAATCACGAACGTCGGACGATTGCTCCCACAACGAAAGTGCCAGCAACTCAAGCTCTTGCTGCTCCTCACCGGCCATTGGCAGTGCATCTACAGCACCACAGACATCGGGGCTCCGGGCTTTCCCTTAACAACAGGGCGTCGCCGTTTACCACCAGCTGATCCTGGGCGCCCACTGAAAGTAAAACCCCGAAAAATCACGAACGTCGGACGATTGCTCCCACACCAAAAGTGCTCACCAGTCAAGCTCTTGCTGCTCCTCACCGCCCATTCCCAGCGCATCTACAGCACCACAGACATCGGGGCTCCGGGCTTTCCCTGACCAACAGGGCTTAGAAGTTTACTACGAGATGAACCTGGGCGCCCACTGGAAAAAAAATCCCCAAATATCACAAACGTCGGACGATTGCTCCCACACAGAAAGTGCCAGCCAGTCAAGCTCTTGCTGTTCCTCACCGTCCATTGGTAGCGCATCTACAGCACCACAGACATCGGGGCTCCGGGCTTTCCCTGACCAACAGGGCGTCGATGTTTATCACCAGCTGCACCTGGGCGCCAACTGAAATAAAACCCCAAAAAATCACGAACATTGGATGATTGCTCCCACACCAAAAGTGCCAGCCAGTCAAGCTGTTCCTGCTCTCCACCGGACATTGGCAGTGCATCTACAGCACCACAGACATCGGGGCTCCGGGCTTTCCCTGACCAACAGGGCTTCGACGTTTAGCACCAGCTGCACCTGGACACCCACAGAAAAAAAATCCCCAAAAAATCACAAACGTCGGACGATTGCTCCCACACCGAAATTGCCAGCAACACAAGCTCTTGCTGCTGCTCACCGGCCATTCCCAGCGCATCTACAGCACCACAGACATCGGGGCTCTGGGCTTTCGCTGACCAACAGGGCTTCGACATATACCACCGGCTGCACCTGGGCACCCACTGAAAAAAAAAACCCCGAAAAATCACGAACATCGGACTATTGCTCCCACACCAAAAGTGCCAGCCAGTCAAGCTCTTGCTACCCCTCACCGGCCATTCCCAGCGCATCTACAGCACCACAGATATCGGGGCTCCGGGCTTTCCCTGACCAACAGGGCTTAGAAGTTTACTACGAGCTGAACCTGGGCGCCCACTGGAAAAAAAATCCCCAAATATCACAAACGTCGGACGATTGCTCCCACACCGAAAGTGCCAGCCAGTCAAGCTCTTGCTGTTCCTCACCGTCCATTGGCAGCGCATCTACAGCACCACAGACATCGGGGCTCCGGGCTTTCCCTGACCAACAGGGCTTCGACGTTTACCACCAGCTGAACCTGGGCGCCCACTGGAAAAAAAACCTGAAAAATCACGAACGTCGGACGATTGTTCCCACATTGAAAGTGCCAGCCAGTCAAGCTCTTGCTGCTCCTCACCGGCCATTGGCAGCGCATCTACAGCACCACAGACATCGGGGCTCCGGGCTTTCCCTGACCAACAGGGCTTCGACATTTACCACCAGCTGCACCTGGGCGCTCACTGAAATAAAACCCCGAAAAATCACGAACGTCGGACGATTGCTCCCACAACGAAAGTGCCAGCAACTCAAGCTCTTGCTGCTACTCACCGGACTTTGGCAGTGCATCTACAGCACCACAGACATCGGGGTTCTGCGCTTTCCCTGAACAACAGGGCTTCGACCTTTACCACCAGCTGCACCTGGGCGCCCACAGAAAAAAAATCCCCAAAAATCACAAACGTCGGACGATTGCTCCCACACCGAAATTGCCAGCAACACAAGCTGTTGCTGCTCCTCACCGGCCATTCCCAGCGCATCTACAGCACCACAGACATCGGGGCTCTGGGCTTTCGCTGACCAACAGGGCTTCGACATATACCACCAGCTGCACCTGGGCACCCACTGACAAAAAAACCCCGAAAAATCACGAACATCGGACTATTGCTCCCACACCAAAAGTGCCAGCCAGTCAAGCTCTTGCTACCCCTCACCGGCCATTCCCAGCGCATCTACAGCACCACAGATATCGGGGCTCCGGGCTTTCCCTGATCAACAGGGCTTCGACGTTTACCACCCACTGCACCTGGGCACCCACTGAAAAAAAAAAACACCAAAATCACGAACATCAGACGATTGCTCCCACACCGAAAGTGCCAGCCAGTCAAGCTCTTTGTGCTCCTCACCGGCCATTGGCAGCACATCTACAGCACCACAGACATCGTGGTTCTGCGCTTTCCCTGACCAACAGGGCTTCGACGTTTACACCCAGCTGAACCTGGGCGCCCACTGAAATAAAACCCCGAAAAATAACAAACGTCGGACAATTCCTCCCACACCGAAAGTGCCAGCCAGTCAAGCTCTTGCTGCTACGCACCGGACTTTGGCAGTTCATCTACAGCACCACAGACATCGGGGTTCTGCGCTTTCCCTGAACAACAGGGCTTCGACGTTTACCAGCAGCTGCACCAGGGCGCCCACTGAAAAGAACCCCGAAAAATCACGAACGTCGGACGATTGCTCCCAAACCGAAAGTCGCAGTCAGTCAAGCTCGTGCTGCTCCTCACCGGCCATTCCCAGCGCATCTACAGCACCACAGACATCGCGGCTCCGGGCTTTCCCTGACCAACAGGCCTTCGACATTTACCACCAGCTGCACCTGGTTGCCCACTGAAAAAAAACCCTGAAAAATCAAAAACGTCGGACGATTGCTTCCACACCAAAAGTACCAGCAACTCAAGCTCTTGCTGCTCCTCACCGGCCTTGGCAGCGCATCTACAGCACCACAGACATCGGGGCTCCGGGCTTTCCCTGACGAACTGGGCTTCGACATTTACCACCAGCTGCACCTGGGTGCCCACTTAAAAAAAAACCCCAACAATCACAAATGTCGGACGATTCCTGCCACACCTTAAATGCCAGCCTGTCAATCTCTTGCTGCTCCTCACCGGCCATTGGAGGCGTATCTACAGCACCAAAGACATCGGGGCTCCGGGCATTCCCTGACCAACAGGGCTTCGACATTTACCACCAGCTGCACCTGGGCGCCCACTGAAATATAACCCCCAAAAATCACGAACGTCGGACGATTGCTGCCACACCGAAAGTGCCAGCCAGTCAAGCTCTTGCTGCTACTCACCAGACTTTGGCAGTGCATCTTCAGCACCACAGACATTGGGGTTCTGCGCTTTCCCTGACGAACAGGGCTTCGACGTTTACCACCAGCTGAACCTGGGTGCCCACTGAAAAAAATAAACTAAAAATCACGAACATCGGACGATTGCTCCCACACCGAAAGTGCCAGCCAGTCAAGCCCTTGGTGCTCCTCACCGGCCATTGGCAGCTGATCTACAGCACCACAGATATCGGGGCTCTGGGCTTTCCGTGACCAACAGGGCTTCGAAGTTTACCACCAGCTGAAACTGGGCGCCCACTGAAAGTAAAACCCCGAAAAATCACAAACATCGGACGATTGCTCCCACACCAAAAGTGCCAGAAACACAAGCTCTTGCTGCTCCTCACCGGCCATTCCCAGCGCATCTACAGCACCACAGACATCGGGGCTCTGGGCTTTCCCTGACCAACAGGGCTTCGACGTTTACCACCAGCTGAACCTGGGCGCCCACTGAAAAAAAACCCCGAAAAATCACGAACGTCGGACGATTGCTCCAACACCGAAAGTGCCAGCCTGTCAAGCTCTAGCTGCTCCTCACCAGCCATTCCCAGCGCATCTACAGCACCACAGACATCGTGGCTACGGGCTTTCCCTGACCAATAGGGCTTCGACGTTTACCACCAGCTGCACCTGGGCGCCCACCGAAAAAAATAAACGAAAAATCACGAACGTCGGACGATTCCTCCCACACCGAAAGTGCCAGCAACTCAAGCTCTTGCTGCTACTCACCGGACTTTGGCAGTGCATCTACAGCACCACAGACATCGGGGTTCTACGCTTTCCCTGACCAAGAGGGCTTCGACATTTACCACCAGCTGCACCTGGGCGCCCACTGAAAAAAAAACCCCAAAAATCACAAATGTCGGACGATTCCTGCCACACCTTAAATGCCAGCCTGTCAAGCTCTTGCTGCTACGCACCGGCCATTCCCAGTGCATCTACAGCACCACAGACATCAGGCCTCTGGACTTTCCCTGACGAACAGGGCTTCGACGTTTACCACCAGCTGCACCTGGCTGCCCATTGAAAAAAAACCCTGAAAAATCAAAAACGTCAGACGATTGCTCCCACACCGAAAGTGCCAGCCTGTCAAGCTCTTGCTGCTCCTCACCGGCCATTCCCAGTGCATCTACAGCACCACAGACATCGGGGCTCCGGGCTTTCCCTGACCAACCGGGCTTCGACATTTACCACCAGCTGAACCTGGGTGCCCCCTGAAAAAAAAACCCCAAAAATCACGAACGTCGGACGATTGCTCCCACACCTTAAATGCCAGCCTGTCAAGCTCTAGCTGCTCCTCACCAGCCATTCCCAGCGCATCTACAGCACCACAGACATCGGGGCTCCGGGCTTTCCCTGACCAACAGGGCTTAGAAGTTTACTACGAGCTGAACCTGGGCGCCCACTGGAAAAAAAATCCCCAAATATCACAAACGTCGGACGATTGCTCCCACACCGAAAGTCCCAGCCAGTCAAGCTCTTGCTGCTCCTCACCGGCCATTGGCAGCGCATCTACAGCACCACAGACATCGCGGCTCCGGGCATTCCCTGACCAACAGGCCTTCGACATTTACCACCAGCTGCACCTGGTTGCCCACTGAAAAAAAACCCTGAAAAATCAAAAACGTCGGACGATTGCTCCCACACTGAAAGTGCCAGCAACTCAAGCTCTTGCTGCTAATCACCTCCCATTCCCAGCGCATCTACAGCACCACAGACATCGGGGCTCCGGGCTTTCCCTGACCAACTGGGCTTCGACGTTTACCACCAGCTGAACCTGGGCTCCCACTGAAAAAAATAAACCCCGAATAATGACAAACATCGGACGATTGCTCCCACACCAAAAGTGCCAGACAGTCAAGCTCTTGCTGCTCCTCAGCGGCCATTGGCAGCGCATCTACAGCACCACAAATATCGGGGCTCCGAGCTTTCCCTGACCAACAGGGCTTCAACGTTTACCACCAGCTGCACCTGGGCGCCCACTGAAATAAAATCCCGAAAAATCACGAACGTCGGACGATTCCTCCCACACCGAAAGTGCCAGCAACTCAAGCTCTTGCTGCTACTCACCGGACTTTGGCAGTGCATCTACAGCACCACAGACATCGGGGTTCTACGCTTTCCCTGACCAAGAGGGCTTCGACATTTACCATCAGCTGCACCTGGGCGCCCACTGAAAAAAATAAACGAAAAATCATGAACATCGGACGATTGCTCCCACACCGAAAGTGCCAGCCAGTCAAGCTCTTGCTGCTCCTCACCGGCCATTGGAGGCGCATCTACAGCACCACAGACATCGGGGCTCCGGGATTTCCCTGACGAACAGGGCTTAGAAGTTTACCACCAGCTGAACCTGGTTGCCCCCTGAAAAAAAAACCCCGAAGAAACACGAACGTCGGACGATTGCTCCCACACCGAAAGTGCCAGCAACTCAAGCTCCTGCTGCTACTCACCGGACAGTGGCAGTGCATCTACAGCACCACAGACATCGGGGTTCTGCGCTTTCCCTGAATAACAGGGCTTCGACATTTACCACCAGGTGCACGGGGGGGCCAACTGAAAAAAATAAACGAAAAATAACAAACGTCGGACGATTGCTCCCACACCAAAAGTGCCAGCAACACAAGCTCTTGCTGCTCCTCACCGGACATTGGCAGTGCATCTACAGCACCACAGACATCAAGGCTCCGGGCTTTCCCTGACCAACAGGGCTTCGACGTTTACCACCAGCTGCACCTGGGCGCCCACTGAAAAAAACCCCGAAAAATCAAAAACGTTGGACGATTGCTCCCACACCAAAAGTGCCAGCCAGTCAAGCTCTTGCTGCTCCTCACCAGCCATTCCCAGCGCATCTACAGCACCACAGACATCGGGGCTCTGGGCTTTCCCTGACTAACAGGGCTTAGAAGTTTACCACCAGCTGAACCTGGGCGCCCACTGAAAGTAAAACCCCGAAGAATCACGAACGTCGGACGATTGCTCCCACACCGAAAGTGCCAGCCAGTCAAGCTCTTGCTGCTCCTCCCCGGCCATTGGCAGCGCATCTACAGCACCACAGACATCGGGGCTCCGGGCTTTCCCTTACCAACAGGGCTTCGACGTTTACCACCAGCTGCACCTGGGCTCCCACTAAAAAAAAAACCCGAATAATCACAAACATCGGACGATTGCTCCCACACCAAAAGTGCCAGACAGTCAAGCTCTTGCTGCTCCTCACCGGCCATTGGCAGCGCATCTACTGCACCACAGACATCAGGGCTCCGGGCTTTCCCTGACCAACAGGGCTTCGATGTTTACCACCAGCTGCAGCTGGGCTCCCACTGAAAAAAAACCCCGAAAAATCACGAACGTCGGACGATTGCTCCCACACCGAAAGTGCCAGCAACACAAGCTCTTGCTGCTACTCACCGGACTTTGGCAGTGCATCTACAGCACCACAGACATCGGAGTTCTGCGCTTTCCCTGAACAACAGGGCTTCTACATTTACCACCAGCTGCACCTGAGCGCCCACTGAAATAAAACCCCGAAAAATCACGAACGTCCGACGATTGCTCCCACACCCAAAGTGCCAGACAGTCAAGCTCTTGCTGCTCCTCCCCGGCCATTGGCAGCGCATCTACAGCACCACAGATATCGGGTCTCCGAGCTTTCCCTGACCAACAGGGCTTCGACGTTTACCACCAGCTGAACCTGGGCGCCCACTGAAAAAAAACCTTGAAAAATCACGAACGTCGGACGATTCCTCCCACACCAAAAGTGCCAGCAACTCAAGCTCTTGCTGCTACTCACCGGACTTTGGCAGTGCATCTACAGCACCACAGACATCGGGGTTCTGCGCTTTCCCTGAACAACAGGGCTTCAACGTTTACGACCAGCTGCACCTGGGCGCCCACTGAAAAAAATAAACGAAAAATCACGAACATCGCACGATTGCTCCCACACCGAAAGTGCCAGCCAGTCAAGCTCTTGCTGCTCCTCACCGGCCATTCCCAGCGCACCTACAGCACCACAGACATCGGGGCTCTGGGCTTTCCCTGACCAACAGGGCTTCGACATTTACCACAAGCTGCACCTGGTTACCCACTGAAAAAAAACCCTGAAAAATCAAAAACGTCGGACGATTGCTCCCACACCGAAAGTGCCAGCAGGTCAAGGTCTTGCTGCTCCTCCCCGGCCATTGGCAGCGCATCTACAGCACCACAGACATCGGGGCTCCGGGCTTTCCCTGACCAACAGGGCCTCGACATTTACCACCAGCTGCACCTGGGTGCCCCCTGAAAAAAAAACCCCAAAAATCACGAACGTCGGACGATTGCTCCCACACCTTAAATGCCAGCCTGTCAAGCTCTTGCTGCTCCTCATCGGCCATTCCCAGCGCATCTACAGCACCACAGACATCGGGGCTCTGGGCTTTCCGTGACCAACAGGGCTTCGACGTTTACCACCAGCTGAACCTGGGCGCCCAGTGAATAAAAATCCCCAAAAATCACAAACGTCCTACGATTGCTCCCACACCGAAAGTGCAAGCCTGTCAAGCTCTTGCTGCTCCTCACCAGCCATTCCCAGCGCATCTACAGCACCACAGACATCGGGGCTCCGGGCTTTCCCTGATGAACAGGGCTTAGAAGTTTACTACGAGCTGAACCTGGGTGCCCACTGGAAAAAAAATCCCCAAATATCACAAACGTCGGACGATTGCTCCCACACCGAAAGTGCCAGCCAGTCAAGCTCTTGCTGCTCCTCACCGGCCATTGGCAGCGCATCTACAGCACCACAGACATCGGGGCTCCGGGCTTTCCCTGACCAACAGGGCTTCGACGTTTACCACCAGCTGCACCTGGGCTCCCACTGAAAAAAAACCCCGAATAATCACAAACATCGGACGATTGCTCCCACACCAAAAGTGCCAGCCAGTCAAGCTCTTGCTGCTCCTCACCGGCCATTGGCAGCGCATCTACAGCACCACAAATATCGGGGCTCCGAGCTTTCCCTGACCAACAGGGCTTCGATGTTTACCACCAGCTGCACCTGGGCGCCCACTGAAATAAAACCCCGAAAAATCACCAACGTCGGACGATTCCTCCCACACCGAAAGTGCCAGCAACTCAAGCTCTTGCTGCTCCTCCCCGGCCACTCCCAGTGCATCTACAGCACCACAGACATCGGGGCTCCGAGCTTTCCCTGACCAACAGGGCTTCGACGTTTACCACCAGCTGCACCTGGGCGCCCACTGAAAAAAATAAACGAAAAATCACCAACATCGGACGATTGCTCCCACACCGAAAGTGCCAGCAACACAAGCTCTTGCTGCTCCTCACCGGCCATTCCCAGCGCATCTACAGCACCACAGACATCGGGGCTCCGGGCTTTCCCTGACGAAAAGGGCTTCGACGTTTACCACTCGCTGAACCTGGGCTCCCACTGAAAATAACCCCGAAAAATCACGAACGTCGGACGATTGCTCCCACACCAAAAGTGCCAGACAGTCATGCTCTTGCTGCTCCTCCCCGGCCACTCCCAGTGCATCTACAGCACCACAGACATCGGGGCTCCGAGCTTTCCCTGACCAACAGGGCTTCGACGTTTACCACCAGCTGCACCTGGGCGCCCACTGAAATAAAACTCCCAAAAATCACGAACGTCGGACGATTGCTGCCACACCGAAAGTGCCAGCCAGTCAAGCTCTTGCTGCTACTCACCAGACTTTGGCAGTGCATCTACAGCACCACAGACATTGGGGTTCTGCGCTTTCCCTGACGAACAGGGCTTCGACGTTTACCACCAGCTGAACCTGGGTGCCCACTGAAAAAAATAAACTAAAAATCACGAACATCGGACGATTGCTCCCACACCGAAAGTGCCAGCCAGTCAAGCCCTTGGTGCTCCTCACCGGCCATTGGCAGCTGATCTACAGCACCACAGATATCGGGGCTCTGGGCTTTCCGTGACCAACAGGGCTTCGAAGTTTACCACCAGCTGAAACTGGGCGCCCACTGAAAGTAAAACCCCGAAAAATCACAAACATCGGACGATTGCTCCCACACCAAAAGTGCCAGCAACACAAGCTCTTGCTGCTCCTCACCGGCCATTCCCAGCGCATCTACAGCACCACAGACATCGGGGCTCTGGGCTTTCCCTGACCAACAGGGCTTCGACGTTTACCACCAGCTGAACCTGGGCGCCCACTGAAAAAAAACCCCGAAAAATCACGAACGTCGGACGATTGCTCCAACACCGAAAGTGCCAGCCTGTCAAGCTCTAGCTGCTCCTCACCAGCCATTCCCAGCGCATCTACAGCACCACAGACATCGTGGCTACGGGCTTTCCCTGACCAATAGGGCTTCGACGTTTACCACCAGCTGCACCTGGGCGCCCACTGAAAAAAATAAACGAAAAATCACGAACGTCGGACGATTCCTCCCACACCGAAAGTGCCAGCAACTCAAGCTCTTGCTGCTACTCACCGGACTTTGGCAGTGCATCTACAGCACCACAGACATCGGGGTTCTACGCTTTCCCTGACCAAGAGGGCTTCGACATTTACCACCAGCTGCACCTGGGCGCCCACTGAAAAAAAAACCCCAAAAATCACAAATGTCGGACGATTCCTGCCACACCTTAAATGCCAGCCTGTCAAGCTCTTGCTGCTACGCACCGGCCATTCCCAGTGCATCTACAGCACCACAGACATCAGGCCTCTGGACTTTCCCTGACGAACAGGGCTTCGACGTTTACCACCAGCTGCACCTGGCTGCCCATTGAAAAAAAACCCTGAAAAATCAAAAACGTCAGACGATTGCTCCCACACCGAAAGTGCCAGCCTGTCAAGCTCTTGCTGCTCCTCACCGGCCATTCCCAGTGCATCTACAGCACCACAGACATCGGGGCTCCGGGCTTTCCCTGACCAACCGGGCTTCGACATTTACCACCAGCTGAACCTGGGTGCCCCCTGAAAAAAAAACCCCAAAAATCACGAACGTCGGACGATTGCTCCCACACCTTAAATGCCAGCCTGTCAAGCTCTAGCTGCTCCTCACCAGCCATTCCCAGCGCATCTACAGCACCACAGACATCGGGGCTCCGGGCTTTCCCTGACCAACAGGGCTTAGAAGTTTACTACGAGCTGAACCTGGGCGCCCACTGGAAAAAAAATCCCCAAATATCACAAACGTCGGACGATTGCTCCCACACCGAAAGTCCCAGCCAGTCAAGCTCTTGCTGCTCCTCACCGGCCATTGGCAGCGCATCTACAGCACCACAGACATCGCGGCTCCGGGCATTCCCTGACCAACAGGCCTTCGACATTTACCACCAGCTGCACCTGGTTGCCCACTGAAAAAAAACCCTGAAAAATCAAAAACGTCGGACGATTGCTCCCACACTGAAAGTGCCAGCAACTCAAGCTCTTTCTGCTAATCACCTCCCATTCCCAGCGCATCTACAGCACCACAGACATCGGGGCTCCGGGCTTTCCCTGACCAACTGGGCTTCGACGTTTACCACCAGCTGAACCTGGGCTCCCACTGAAAAAAATAAACCCCGAATAATGACAAACATCGGACGATTGCTCCCACACCAAAAGTGCCAGACAGTCAAGCTCTTGCTGCTCCTCAGCGGCCATTGGCAGCGCATCTACAGCACCACAAATATCGGGGCTCCGAGCTTTCCCTGACCAACAGGGCTTCAACGTTTACCACCAGCTGCACCTGGGCGCCCACTGAAATAAAATCCCGAAAAATCACGAACGTCGGACGATTCCTCCCACACCGAAAGTGCCAGCAACTCAAGCTCTTGCTGCTACTCACCGGACTTTGGCAGTGCATCTACAGCACCACAGACATCGGGGTTCTACGCTTTCCCTGACCAAGAGGGCTTCGACATTTACCATCAGCTGCACCTGGGCGCCCACTGAAAAAAATAAACGAAAAATCATGAACATCGGACGATTGCTACCACACCGAAAGTGCCAGCCAGTCAAGCTCTTGCTGCTCCTCACCGGCCATTGGAGGCGCATCTACAGCACCACAGACATCGGGGCTCCGGGATTTCCCTGACCAACAGGGCTTAGAAGTTTACCACCAGCTGAACCTGGTTGCCCCCTGAAAAAAAAACCCCGAAGAAACACGAACGTCGGACGATTGCTCCCACACCGAAAGTGCCAGCAACTCAAGCTCCTGCTGCTCCTCACCGGCCATTCCCAGCGCATCTACAGCACCACAGACATCGGGGCTCCGGGCTTTCCCTGACCAACAGGGCTTCGACGTTTACCACCAGGTGAACCTGGGCGCCTAGTGAATAAAAATCCCCAAAAATCACAAACGTCCGACGATTGCTCCCACACCCAAAGTGCCAGCCAGTCAAGCTCTTGCTGCTCCTCCCCGGCCATTGGCAGCGCATCTACAGCACCACAGACATCGGGGCTCCGAGCTTTCCTTGACCAACAGGGCTTCAACGTTTACCACCAGCTGCACCTGGGCGCCCACTGAAATAAAACCCCGAAAAATCACGAACGTCGGACGATTCCTCCCACACCGAAAGTGCCAGCAACTCAAGCTCTTGCTGCTACTCACCGGACTTTGGCAGTGCATCTACAGCACCACAGACATCGGGGTTCTACGCTTTCCCTGACCAAGAGGGCTTCGACATTTACCACCAGCTGCACCTGGGCGCCCACTGAAAAAAAAACCCCAAAAATCACAAATGTCGGACGATTCCTGCCACACCTTAAATGCCAGCCTGTCAAGCTCTTGCTGCTACGCACCGGCCATTCCCAGTGCATCTACAGCAGCACAGACATCAGGCCTCTGGACTTTCCCTGACGAACAGGGCTTCGACGTTTACCACCAGCTGCACCTGGCTGCCCATTGAAAAAAAACCCTGAAAAATCAAAAACGTCAGACGATTGCTCCCACACCGAAAGTGCCAGCCTGTCAAGCTCTTGCTGCTCCTCACCGGCCATTCCCAGTGCATCTACAGCACCACAGACATCGGGGCTCCGGGCTTTCCCTGACCAACAGGGCTTCGACATTTACCACCAGCTGCACCTGGGTGCCCCCTGAAAAAAAAACCCCAAAAATCACGAACGTCGGACGATTGCTCCCACACCTTAAATGCCAGCCTGTCAAGCTCTAGCTGCTCCTCACCAGCCATTCCCAGCGCATCTACAGCACCACAGACATCGGGGCTCCGGGCTTTCCCTGACCAACAGGGCTTAGAAGTTTACTACGAGCTGAACCTGGGCGCCCACTGGAAAAAAAATCCCCAAATATCACAAACGTCGGACGATTGCTCCCACACCGAAAGTCCCAGCCAGTCAAGCTCTTGCTGCTCCTCACCTCCCATTCCCAGCGCATCTACAGCATCACAGACATCGGGGCTCCGGGATTTCCCTGACCAACAGGGCTTCGACATTTACCACCAGCTGCACCTGGTTGCCCACTGAAAAAAAACCCTGAAAAATCAAAAACGTCGGACGATTGCTCCCACACCGAAAGTGCCAGCCAGTCAAGCTCTTGCTGTTCCTCACCTCCCATTCCCAGCGCATCTACAGCATCACAGACATCGGGGCTCCGGGATTTCCCTGACCAACAGGGCTTCGACATTTACCACCAGCTGCACCTGGGCGCCCACTGAAATAAAACCCCGAAAAATCACGAAAGTCGGACGATTGCTCCCACACTGAAAGTGCCAGCAACTCAAGCTCTTGCTGCTAATCACCTCCCATTCCCAGCGCATCTACAGCACCACAGACATCGGGGCTCCGGGCTTTCCCTGACCAACTGGGCTTCGACGTTTACCACCAGCTGAACCTGGGCTCCCACTGAAAAAAATAAACCCCGAATAATGACAAACATCGGACGATTGCTCCCACACCAAAAGTGCCAGACAGTCAAGCTCTTGCTGCTCCTCAGCGGCCATTGGCAGCGCATCTACAGCACCACAAATATCGGGGCTCCGAGCTTTCCCTGACCAACAGGGCTTCAACGTTTACCACCAGCTGCACCTGGGCGCCCACTGAAATAAAACCCCGAAAAATCACGAACGTCGGACGATTCCTCCCACACCGAAAGTGCCAGCAACTCAAGCTCTTGCTGCTACTCACCGGACTTTGGCAGTGCATCTACAGCACCACAGACATCGGGGTTCTACGCTTTCCCTGACCAAGAGGGCTTCGACATTTACCATCAGCTGCACCTGGGCGCCCACTGAAAAAAATAAACGAAAAATCATGAACATCGGACGATTGATCCCACACCGAAAGTGCCAGCCAGTCAAGCTCTTGCTGCTCCTCACCGGCCATTGGAGGCGCATCTACAGCACCACAGACATCGGGGCTCCGGGATTTCCCTGACCAACAGGGCTTAGAAGTTTACCACCAGCTGAACCTGGTTGCCCCCTGAAAAAAAAACCCCGAAGAAACACGAACGTCGGACGATTGCTCCCACACCGAAAGTGCCAGCAACTCAAGCTCCTGCTGCTCCTCACCGGCCATTCCCAGCGCATCTACAGCACCACAGACATCGGGGCTCCGGGCTTTCCCTGACCAACAGGGCTTCGACGTTTACCACCAGGTGAACCTGGGCGCCTAGTGAATAAAAATCCCCAAAAATCACAAACGTCCGACGATTGCTCCCACACCCAAAGTGCCAGCCAGTCAAGCTCTTGCTGCTCCTCCCCGGCCATTGGCAGCGCATCTACAGCACCACAGACATCGGGGCTCCGAGCTTTCCCTGACCAACAGGGCTTCAACGTTTACCACCAGCTGCACCTGGGCGCCCACTGAAATAAAACCCCGAAAAATCACGAACGTCGGACGATTCCTCCCACACCGAAAGTGCCAGCAACTCAAGCTCTTGCTGCTACTCACCGGACTTTGGCAGTGCATCTACAGCACCACAGACATCGGGGTTCTGCGCTTTCCCTGAACAACAGGGCTTCGACGTTTACCACTCGCTGCACCTGGGCGCCCACTGAAAAAAATAAACGAAAAATCACGAACATCGCACGATTGCTCCCACACCGAACGTGCCAGCCAGTCAAGCTCTTCCTGCTCCTCACCGGCCATTCCCAGCGCATCTACAGCACCACAGACATCGGGGCTCCAGGCTTTCCCTGACCAAGAGGGCTTCGACGTTTACCACCAGCTGCAACTGGGTGCCCCCTGAAAAAAAAACCCCAAAAATCACGAACGTCGGACGATTGCTCCCACACCTTAAATGCCAGCCTGTCAAGCTCTAGCTGCTCCTCACCAGCCATTCCCAGCGCATCTACAGCACCACAGACATCGGGGCTCCGGGCTTTCCCTGACCAACAGGGCTTAGAAGTTTACTACGAGCTGAACCTGGGCGCCCACTGGAAAAAAAATCCCCAAATATCACAAACGTCGGACGATTGCTCCCACACCGAAAGTCCCAGCCAGTCAAGCTCTTGCTGCTCCTCACCTCCCATTCCCAGCGCATCTACAGCATCACAGACATCGGGGCTCCGGGATTTCCCTGACCAACAGGGCTTCGACATTTACCACCAGCTGCACCTGGTTGCCCACTGAAAAAAAACCCTGAAAAATCAAAAACGTCGGACGATTGCTCCCACACCGAAAGTGCCAGCCAGTCAAGCTCTTGCTGTTCCTCACCTCCCATTCCCAGCGCATCTACAGCATCACAGACATCGGGGCTCCGGGATTTCCCTGACCAACAGGGCTTCGACATTTACCACCAGCTGCACCTGGGCGCCCACTGAAATAAAACCCCGAAAAATCACGAAAGTCGGACGATTGCTCCCACACTGAAAGTGCCAGCAACTCAAGCTCTTGCTGCTAATCACCTCCCATTCCCAGCGCATCTACAGCACCACAGACATCGGGGCTCCGGGCTTTCCCTGACCAACTGGGCTTCGACGTTTACCACCAGCTGAACCTGGGCTCCCACTGAAAAAAATAAACCCCGAATAATGACAAACATCGGACGATTGCTCCCACACCAAAAGTGCCAGACAGTCAAGCTCTTGCTGCTCCTCAGCGGCCATTGGCAGCGCATCTACAGCACCACAAATATCGGGGCTCCGAGCTTTCCCTGACCAACAGGGCTTCAACGTTTACCACCAGCTGCACCTGGGCGCCCACTGAAATAAAACCCCGAAAAATCACGAACGTCGGACGATTCCTCCCACACCGAAAGTGCCAGCAACTCAAGCTCTTGCTGCTACTCACCGGACTTTGGCAGTGCATCTACAGCACCACAGACATCGGGGTTCTACGCTTTCCCTGACCAAGAGGGCTTCGACATTTACCATCAGCTGCACCTGGGCGCCCACTGAAAAAAATAAACGAAAAATCATGAACATCGGACGATTGATCCCACACCGAAAGTGCCAGCCAGTCAAGCTCTTGCTGCTCCTCACCGGCCATTGGAGGCGCATCTACAGCACCACAGACATCGGGGCTCCGGGATTTCCCTGACCAACAGGGCTTAGAAGTTTACCACCAGCTGAACCTGGTTGCCCCCTGAAAAAAAAACCCCGAAGAAACACGAACGTCGGACGATTGCTCCCACACCGAAAGTGCCAGCAACTCAAGCTCCTGCTGCTCCTCACCGGCCATTCCCAGCGCATCTACAGCACCACAGACATCGGGGCTCCGGGCTTTCCCTGACCAACAGGGCTTCGACGTTTACCACCAGGTGAACCTGGGCGCCTAGTGAATAAAAATCCCCAAAAATCACAAACGTCCGACGATTGCTCCCACACCCAAAGTGCCAGCCAGTCAAGCTCTTGCTGCTCCTCCCCGGCCATTGGCAGCGCATCTACAGCACCACAGACATCGGGGCTCCGAGCTTTCCCTGACCAACAGGGCTTCAACGTTTACCACCAGCTGCACCTGGGCGCCCACTGAAATAAAACCCCGAAAAATCACGAACGTCGGACGATTCCTCCCACACCGAAAGTGCCAGCAACTCAAGCTCTTGCTGCTACTCACCGGACTTTGGCAGTGCATCTACAGCACCACAGACATCGGGGTTCTGCGCTTTCCCTGAACAACAGGGCTTCGACGTTTACCACTCGCTGCACCTGGGCGCCCACTGAAAAAAATAAACGAAAAATCACGAACATCGCACGATTGCTCCCACACCGAACGTGCCAGCCAGTCAAGCTCTTCCTGCTCCTCACCGGCCATTCCCAGCGCATCTACAGCACCACAGACATCGGGGCTCCAGGCTTTCCCTGACCAAGAGGGCTTCGACGTTTACCACCAGCTGCAACTGGGTGCCCCCTGAAAAAAAAACCCCAAAAATCACAAATGTCGGACGATTCCTGCCACACCTTAAATGCCAGCCTGTCAAGCTCTTGCTGCTACTCACCAGCCATTCCCAGCGCATCTACAGCACCACAGACATCAGGGCTCTGGACTTTCCCTGACGAACAGGGCTTCGACGATTACCACCAGCTGCACCTGGTTACCCACTGAAAAAAACCCCCGAAAAATCACGAACGTCGGACGATTGCTCCCACACCGAAAGTGCCAGCCAGCCAAGCTCTTGCTGCTCCTCACCGGCCATTGGCAGCGCATCTACAGCACCACAAATATCGGGGCTCCGAGCTTTCCCTGACCAACAGGGATTCAACGTTTACCACCAGCTGCACCTGGGCGCCCACTGAAATAAAACCCCGAAAAATCACGAACGTCGGACGATTGCACCCACACTGAAAGTGCCAGCAACTCAAGCTCTTGCTGCTACTCACCGGACTTTGGCAGTGCATCTACAGCACCACAGACATCGGGGCTCCGGGCTTTCCCTGACCAACTGGGCTTCGACATTTATCACCAGCTGAACCTGGGCGCCCACTGAAATAAAACCCCCAAAAATCACGAACGTCGGACGATTGCTCCCACACCGAAAGTGCCAGCCAGTCAAGCTCTTGCTGCTCCTCACCGGACTTTGGCAGTGCATCTACAGCACCACAGACATCGGGGCTCCGGGCTTTCCCTGACCAACCGGGCTTCGACATTTACCACCAGCTGCACCTGGGTGCCCACTGAAATAAAACCCCGAAAAATCACGAACGTCGGACGATTCCTCCCACACCGAAAGTGCCAGCAACTCAAGCTCTTGCTGCTACTCACCGGACTTTGGCAGTGCATCTACAGCACCACAGACATCGGGGTTCTACGCTTTCCCTGACCAAGAGGGCTTCGACATTTACCATCAGCTGCACCTGGGCGCCCACTGAAAAAAATAAACGAAAAATCACGAACATCGGACGATTGCTCCCACACCGAAAGTGCGAGCCAGTCAAGCTCTTGCTGCTCCTCCCCGGCCATTGGCAGCGCATCTACAGCACCACAGACATCGGGGCTCCGGGCTTTCCCTTACCAACAGGGCTTCGACGTTTACCACCAGCTGCACCTGGGCTCGCACTAAAAAAAAACCCCGAATAATCACAAACATCGGACGATTGCTCCCACACCAAAAGTGCCAGACAGTCAAGCTCTTGCTGCTCCTCACCGGCCATTGGCAGCGCATCTACTGCACCACAGACATCAGGGCTCCGGGCTTTCCCTGACCAACAGGGCTTCGACGTTTACACCCAGCTGAACCTGGGCGCCCACTGAAAAAAAACCCCGAAAAATCACGAACGTCGGACGATTGCTCCCACACCGAAAGCGCCAGCAACACAAGCTCTTGCTGCTACTCACCGGACTTTGGCAGTGCATCTACAGCACCACAGACATCGGGGTTCTGCGCTTTCCCTGAAAAACAGGGCTTCGACATTTACCACCAGGTGCACCTCGGCGCCCACTGAAAAAAATAAACGAACATCGGACGATTGCTCCCACAGTGAAAGTGCCAGCCTGTCAAGCTCTTGCTGCTCCTCACCGGCCATTGGCAGCGCATCTACAGCACCACAGACATCGGGGCTCCGGGCTTTCCCTGACCAACAGGGCTTCGACGTTTACCACTCGCTGCACCTGGGCTCCCACTGAAAAGAACCCCGAAAAATCAACAACGTCCGACGATTGCTCCCACACCGAAAGTGCCAGCAACACAAGCTCTTGCTGCTCCTCACCGGACATTGCAGCGCATCTACAGCACCACAGACATCGGGGCTCCGGGCTTTCCCTGACGAACAGGGCTTCGACGTTTACCACCAGCTGAACCTGGGCGCCCAGTGAATAAAAATCCCCAAAAATCACAAATGTCCGACGATTGCTCCCACACCGAAAGTGCCAGCAAGTCAAGCTCTTGCTGCTCCTCACCAGCAATTAGAGGCGCATCTACAGCACCACAGACATCGGGGCTCCGGGCTTTCCCTGATGAACAGGGCTTCGACATTTACCACCAGCTGCACCTGGGCGCCCACTGAAAGTAAAAACCCGAAGAATCACGAACGTCGGACGATTGCTCCCACACCCAAAGTGCCAGCCAGTCAAGCTTTTGCTGCTCCTTACTGGCCATTGCCAGCCCATCTACAGCACCACAGACATCGGGGCTCCGGGCTTTCCCTGACGAACAGGGCTTCGACATTTACCACCAGCTGCACCTGGGCTCCCACTGAAAAAAAACCCCGAATAATCACAAACATCGGACGATTGCTCCCACACCAAAAGTGCCAGACAGTCAAGCTCTTGCTGCTACTCACCGGACTTTGGCAGCGTATCTACAGCACCACAAATATCGGGGCTCCGAGCTTTCCCTGACCAACAGGTCTTCGATGTTTACCACCAGGTGCACCTGGGCGCCCACTGAAATAAAACCCCGAAAAATCACGAACGTCAGACGATTCCTCCCACACCAAAAGTGCCAGGCAGTCAAGCTCTTGCTGCTACTCACCGGACTTTGGCAGCGCATCTACAGCACCACAGACATCGGGGCTCCGGGCTTTCCCTGACCAACAGGGCTTCGACATTTACCACCAGCTGCACCTGGGCGCCCACTGAAAAAAATAAACGAAAAATCACAAACGTCGGACGATTGCTCCCACACCGAATGTGCCAGCAACTCAAGCTCTTGCTGCTCCTCACCGGCCATTGCCAGCCCATCTACAGCACCACAGACATCGGGGCTCCGGGCTTTCCCTGACCAACAGGGCTTCGACATTTACCACCAGCTGCACCTGGGCGCCCACTGAAATAAAACCCCGAAAAATCACGAACGTCGGACGATTGCTCCCACACCGAAAGTGCCATCCTGTCAAGCTCTTGCTGCTCCTTACTGGCCATTGCCAGCCCATCTACAGCACCACAGACATCGGGGCTCCGGGCTTTACCTGACGAACAGGGCTTCGACATTTACCATCAGCTGCACCTGGTTACCCACTGGAAAAAATAAACGAAATATCACGTCCATCAGGCGATTGCTCCCACACCAAAAGTGCCAGCCAGTCAAGCTCTTGCTGCTTCTCACCAGCCATTCCCAGCGCATCTACAGCACCACAGACATCGGGGCTCCGGGCTTTCCCTGACCAACAGGGCTTCGACGTTTACCACCAGCTGAACCTGGGCTCCCACTGAAAAAAAACCCCGAAAAATCACCAACGTCGGACGATTGCTCCCACACCTGAAGTGCCAGCCAGTCAAGCTCTTGCTGCTCCTCACGGGCCATTGGCAGCGCATCTACAGCACCACAGACATCGGGGCTCCGGGCTTTCCCTGACCAACAGGGCTTCGATGTTTACCACCAGCTGAACCTGGGCGCCCACTGAAAGTAAAACCCCGAAAAATCACGAACGTCGGACGATTGCTCCCACACCGAAAGTGCCAGCAACTCAAGCTCCTGCTGCTACTCACCGGACAGTGGCAGTGCATCTACAGCACCACAGACATCGGGGTTCTGCGCTTTCCCTGAATAACAGGGCTTCGACATTTACCACCAGGTGCACGGGGGGGCCAACTGAAAAAAATAAACGAAAAATAACAAACGTCGGACGATTGCTCCCACACCAAAAGTGCCAGCAACACAAGCTCTTGCTGCTCCTCACCGGACATTGGCAGTGCATCTACAGCACCACAGACATCAAGGCTCCGGGCTTTCCCTGACCAACAGGGCTTCGACGTTTACCACCAGCTGCACCTGGGCGCCCACTGAAAAAAACCCCGAAAAATCAAAAACGTCGGACGATTGCTCCCACACCAAAAGTGCCAGCCAGTCAAGCTCTTGCTGCTCCTCACCAGCCATTCCCAGCGCATCTACAGCACCACAGACATCGGGGCTCTGGGCTTTCCCTGACTAACAGGGCTTAGAAGTTTACCACCAGCTGAACCTGGGCGCCCACTGAAAGTAAAACCCCGAAGAATCACGAACGTCGGACGATTGCTCCCACACCGAAAGTGCCAGCCAGTCAAGCTCTTGCTGCTCCTCCCCGGCCATTGGCAGCGCATCTACAGCACCACAGACATCGGGGCTCCGGGCTTTCCCTGACTAACAGGGCTTCGACGTTTACCACCAGCTGCACCTGGGCTCCCACTAAAAAAAAAACCCGAATAATCACAAACATCGGACGATTGCTCCCACACCAAAAGTGCCAGACAGTCAAGCTCTTGCTGCTCCTCACCGGCCATTGGCAGCGCATCTACTGCACCACAGACATCAGGGCTCCGGGCTTTCCCTGACCAACAGGGCTTCGATGTTTACCACCAGCTGCAGCTGGGCTCCCACTGAAAAAAAACCCCGAAAAATCACGAACGTCGGACGATTGCTCCCACACCGAAAGTGCCAGCAACACAAGCTCTTGCTGCTACTCACCGGACTTTGGCAGTGCATCTACAGCACCACAGACATCGGAGTTCTGCGCTTTCCCTGAACAACAGGGCTTCTACATTTACCACCAGCTGCACCTGGGCGCCCACTGAAATAAAACCCCGAAAAATCACGAACGTCCGACGATTGCTCCCACACCCAAAGTGCCAGACAGTCAAGCTCTTGCTGCTCCTTCCCGGCCATTGGCAGCGCATCTACAGCACCACAGATATCGGGTCTCCGAGCTTTCCCTGACCAACAGGGCTTCGACGTTTACCACCAGCTGAACCTGGGCGCCCACTGAAAAAAAACCTTGAAAAATCACGAACGTCGGACGATTCCTCCCACACCGAAAGTGCCAGCAACTCAAGCTCTTGCTGCTACTCACCGGACTTTGGCAGTGCATCTACAGCACCACAGACATCGGGGTTCTGCGCTTTCCCTGAACAACAGGGCTTCAACGTTTACGACCAGCTGCACCTGGGCGCCCACTGAAAAAAATAAACGAAAAATCACGAACATCGCACGATTGCTCCCACACCGAAAGTGCCAGCCAGTCAAGCTCTTGCTGCTCCTCACCGGCCATTCCCAGCGCACCTACAGCACCACAGACATCGGGGCTCTGGGCTTTCCCTGACCAACAGGGCTTCGACATTTACCACAAGCTGCACCTGGTTACCCACTGAAAAAAAACCCTGAAAAATCAAAAACGTCGGACGATTGCTCCCACACCGAAAGTGCCAGCAGGTCAAGGTCTTGCTGCTCCTCCCCGGCCATTGGCAGCGCATCTACAGCACCACAGACATCGGGGCTCCGGGCTTTCCCTGACCAACCGGGCGTCGACATTTACCACCAGCTGCACCTGGGTGCCCCCTGAAAAAAAAACCCCAAAAATCACGAACGTCGGACGATTGCTCCCACACCTTAAATGCCAGCCTGTCAAGCTCTTGCTGCTCCTCATCGGCCATTCCCAGCGCATCTACAGCACCACAGACATCGGGGCTCTGGGCTTTCCGTGACCAACAGGGCTTCGACGTTTACCACCAGCTGAACCTGGGCGCCCAGTGAATAAAAATCCCCAAAAATCACAAACGTCCTACGATTGCTCCCACACCGAAAGTGCAAGCCTGTCAAGCTCTTGCTGCTCCTCACCAGCCATTCCCAGCGCATCTACAGCACCACAGACATCGGGGCTCCGGGCTTTCCCTGATGAACAGGGCTTAGAAGTTTACTACGAGCTGAACCTGGGTGCCCACTGGAAAAAAAATCCCCAAATATCACAAACGTCGGACGATTGCTCCCACACCGAAAGTGCCAGCCAGTCAAGCTCTTGCTGCTCCTCACCGGCCATTGGCAGCGCATCTACAGCACCACAGACATCGGGGCTCCGGGCTTTCCCTGACCAACAGGGCTTCGACGTTTACCACCAGCTGCACCTGGGCTCCCACTGAAAAAAAACCCCGAATAATCACAAACATCGGACGATTGCTCCCACACCAAAAGTGCCAGCCAGTCAAGCTCTTGCTGCTCCTCACCGGCCATTGGCAGCGCATCTACAGCACCACAAATATCGGGGCTCCGAGCTTTCCCTGACCAACAGGGCTTCGATGTTTACCACCAGCTGCACCTGGGCGCCCACTGAAATAAAACCCCGAAAAATCACCAACGTCGGACGATTGCTCCCACACCGAAAGTGCCAGCAACTCAAGCTCTTGCTGCTCCTCCCCGGCCACTCCCAGTGCATCTACAGCACCACAGACATCGGGGCTCCGAGCTTTCCCTGACCAACAGGGCTTCGACGTTTACCACCAGCTGCACCTGGGCGCCCACTGAAAAAAATAAACGAAAAATCACCAACATCGGACGATTGCTCCCACACCGAAAGTGCCAGCAACACAAGCTCTTGCTGCTCCTCACCGGCCATTCCCAGCGCATCTACAGCACCACAGACATCGGGGCTCCGGGCTTTCCCTGACGAAAAGGGCTTCGACGTTTACCACTCGCTGAACCTGGGCTCCCACTGAAAATAACCCCGAAAAATCACGAACGTCGGACGATTGCTCCCACACCAAAAGTGCCAGACAGTCATGCTCTTGCTGCTCCTCCCCGGCCACTCCCAGTGCATCTACAGCACCACAGACATCGGGGCTCCGAGCTTTCCCTGACCAACAGGGCTTCAACGTTTACCACCAGCTGCACCTGGGCGCCCACTGAAATAAAACCCCCAAAAATCACGAACGTCGGACGATTGCTGCCACACCGAAAGTGCCAGCCAGTCAAGCTCTTGCTGCTACTCACCAGACTTTGGCAGTGCATCTTCAGCACCACAGACATTGGGGTTCTGCGCTTTCCCTGACGAACAGGGCTTCGACGTTTACCACCAGCTGAACCTGGGTGCCCACTGAAAAAAATAAACTAAAAATCACGAACATCGGACGATTGCTCCCACACCGAAAGTGCCAGCCAGTCAAGCCCTTGCTGCTCCTCACCGGCCATTGGCAGCTGATCTACAGCACCACAGATATCGGGGCTCTGGGCTTTCCGTGACCAACAGGGCTTCGAAGTTTACCACCAGCTGAAACTGGGCGCCCACTGAAAGTAAAACCCCGAAAAATCACAAACATCGGACGATTGCTCCCACACCAAAAGTGCCAGCAACACAAGCTCTTGCTGCTCCTCACCGGCCATTCCCAGCGCATCTACAGCACCACAGACATCGGGGCTCTGGGCTTTCCCTGACCAACAGGGCTTCGACGTTTACCACCAGCTGAACCTGGGCGCCCACTGAAAAAAAACCCCGAAAAATCACGAACGTCGGACGATTGCTCCAACACCGAAAGTGCCAGCCTGTCAAGCTCTAGCTGCTCCTCACCAGCCATTCCCAGCGCATCTACAGCACCACAGACATCGTGGCTACGGGCTTTCCCTGACCAATAGGGCTTCGACGTTTACCACCAGCTGCACCTGGGCGCCCACTGAAAAAAATAAACGAAAAATCACGAACGTCGGACGATTCCTCCCACACCGAAAGTGCCAGCAACTCAAGCTCTTGCTGCTACTCACCGGACTTTGGCAGTGCATCTACAGCACCACAGACATCGGGGTTCTACGCTTTCCCTGACCAAGAGGGCTTCGACATTTACCACCAGCTGCACCTGGGCGCCCACTGAAAAAAAAACCCCAAAAATCACAAATGTCGGACGATTCCTGCCACACCTTAAATGCCAGCCTGTCAAGCTCTTGCTGCTACGCACCGGCCATTCCCAGTGCATCTACAGCACCACAGACATCAGGCCTCTGGACTTTCCCTGACGAACAGGGCTTCGACGTTTACCACCAGCTGCACCTGGCTGCCCATTGAAAAAAAACCCTGAAAAATCAAAAACGTCAGACGATTGCTCCCACACCGAAAGTGCCAGCCTGTCAAGCTCTTGCTGCTCCTCACCGGCCATTCCCAGTGCATCTACAGCACCACAGACATCGGGGCTCCGGGCTTTCCCTGACCAACAGGCCTTCGACATTTACCACCAGCTGAACCTGGGTGCCCCCTGAAAAAAAAACCCCAAAAATCACGAACGTCGGACGATTGCTCCCACACCTTAAATGCCAGCCTGTCAAGCTCTAGCTGCTCCTCACCAGCCATTCCCAGCGCATCTACAGCACCACAGACATCGGGGCTCCGGGCTTTCCCTGACCAACAGGGCTTAGAAGTTTACTACGAGCTGAACCTGGGCGCCCACTGGAAAAAAAATCCCCAAATATCACAAACGTCGGACGATTGCTCCCACACCGAAAGTCCCAGCCAGTCAAGCTCTTGGTGCTCCTCACCGGCCATTGGCAGCGCATCTACAGCACCACAGACATCGCGGCTCCGGGCATTCCCTGACCAACAGGCCTTCGACATTTACCACCAGCTGCACCTGGTTGCCCACTGAAAAAAAACCCTGAAAAATCAAAAACGTCGGACGATTGCTCCCACACTGAAAGTGCCAGCAACTCAAGCTCTTGCTGCTAATCACCTCCCATTCCCAGCGCATCTACAGCACCACAGACATCGGGGCTCCGGGCTTTCCCTGACCAACTGGGCTTCGACGTTTACCACCAGCTGAACCTGGGCTCCCACTGAAAAAAATAAACCCCGAATAATGACAAACATCGGACGATTGCTCCCACACCAAAAGTGCCAGACAGTCAAGCTCTTGCTGCTCCTCAGCGGCCATTGGCAGCGCATCTACAGCACCACAAATATCGGGACTCCGAGCTTTCCCTGACCAACAGGGCTTCAACGTTTACCACCAGCTGCACCTGGGCGCCCACTGAAATAAAATCCCGAAAAATCACGAACGTCGGACGATTCCTCCCACACCGAAAGTGCCAGCAACTCAAGCTCTTGCTGCTACTCACCGGACTTTGGCAGTGCATCTACAGCACCACAGACATCGGGGTTCTACGCTTTCCCTGACCAAGAGGGCTTCGACATTTACCATCAGCTGCACCTGGGCGCCCACTGAAAAAAATAAACGAAAAATCATGAACATCGGACGATTGCTCCCACACCGAAAGTGCCAGCCAGTCAAGCTCTTGCTGCTCCTCACCGGCCATTGGAGGCGCATCTACAGCACCACAGACATCGGGGCTCCGGGATTTCCCTGACCAACAGGGCTTAGAAGTTTACCACCAGCTGAACCTGGTTGCCCCCTGAAAAAAAAACCCCGAAGAAACACGAACGTCGGACGATTGCTCCCACACCGAAAGTGCCAACAACTCAAGCTCCTGCTGCTACTCACCGGACAGTGGCAGTGCATCTACAGCACCACAGACATCGGGGTTCTGCGCTTTCCCTGAATAACAGGGCTTCGACATTTACCACCAGGTGCACGGGGGGGCCAACTGAAAAAAATAAACGAAAAATAACAAACGTCGGACGATTGCTCCCACACCAAAAGTGCCAGCAACACAAGCTCTTGCTGCTCCTCACCGGACATTGGCAGTGCATCTACAGCACCACAGACATCAACGCTCCGGGCTTTCCCTGACCAACAGGGCTTCGACGTTTACCACCAGCTGCACCTGGGCGCCCACTGAAAAAAACCCCGAAAAATCAAAAACGTCGGACGATTGCTCCCACACCAAAAGTGCCAGCCAGTCAAGCTCTTGCTGCTCCTCACCAGCCATTCCCAGCGCATCTACAGCACCACAGACATCGGGGCTCTGGGCTTTCCCTGACTAACAGGGCTTAGAAGTTTACCACCAGCTGAACCTGGGCGCCCACTGAAAGTAAAACCCCGAAGAATCACGAACGTCGGACGATTGCTCCCACACCGAAAGTGCCAGCCAGTCAAGCTCTTGCTGCTCCTCCCCGGCCATTGGCAGCGCATCTACAGCACCACAGACATCGGGGCTCCGGGCTTTCCCTTACCAACAGGGCTTCGACGTTTACCACCAGCTGCACCTGGGCTCCCACTAAAAAAAAAACCCGAATAATCACAAACATCGGACGATTGCTCCCACACCAAAAGTGCCAGACAGTCAAGCTCTTGCTGCTCCTCACCGGCCATTGGCAGCGCATCTACTGCACCACAGACATCAGGGCTCCGGGCTTTCCCTGACCAACAGGGCTTCGATGTTTACCACCAGCTGCAGCTGGGCTCCCACTGAAAAAAAACCCCGAAAAATCACGAACGTCGGACGATTGCTCCCACACCGAAAGTGCCAGCAACACAAGCTCTTGCTGCTACTCACCGGACTTTGGCAGTGCATCTACAGCACCACAGACATCGGAGTTCTGCGCTTTCCCTGAACAACAGGGCTTCTACATTTACCACCAGCTGCACCTGGGCGCCCACTGAAATAAAACCCCGAAAAATCACGAACGTCCGACGATTGCTCCCACACCCAAAGTGCCAGACAGTCAAGCTCTTGCTGCTCCTTCCCGGCCATTGGCAGCGCATCTACAGCACCACAGATATCGGGTCTCCGAGCTTTCCCTGACCAACAGGGCTTCGACGTTTACCACCAGCTGAACCTGGGCGCCCACTGAAAAAAAACCTTGAAAAATCACGAACGTCGGACGATTCCTCCCACACCAAAAGTGCCAGCAACTCAAGCTCTTGCTGCTACTCACCGGACTTTGGCAGTGCATCTACAGCACCACAGACATCGGGGTTCTGCGCTTTCCCTGAACAACAGGGCTTCAACGTTTACGACCAGCTGCACCTGGGCGCCCACTGAAAAAAATAAACGAAAAATCACGAACATCGCACGATTGCTCCCACACCGAAAGTGCCAGCCAGTCAAGCTCTTGCTGCTCCTCACCGGCCATTCCCAGCGCACCTACAGCACCACAGACATCGGGGCTCTGGGCTTTCCCTGACCAACAGGGCTTCGACATTTACCACAAGCTGCACCTGGTTACCCACTGAAAAAAAACCCTGAAAAATCAAAAACGTCGGACGATTGCTCCCACACCGAAAGTGCCAGCAGGTCAAGGTCTTGCTGCTCCTCCCCGGCCATTGGCAGCGCATCTACAGCACCACAGACATCGGGGCTCCGGGCTTTCCCTGACCAACAGGGCCTCGACATTTACCACCAGCTGCACCTGGGTGCCCCCTGAAAAAAAAACCCCAAAAATCACGAACGTCGGACGATTGCTCCCACACCTTAAATGCCAGCCTGTCAAGCTCTTGCTGCTCCTCATCGGCCATTCCCAGCGCATCTACAGCACCACAGACATCGGGGCTCTGGGCTTTCCGTGACCAACAGGGCTTCGACGTTTACCACCAGCTGAACCTGGGCGCCCAGTGAATAAAAATCCCCAAAAATCACAAACGTCCTACGATTGCTCCCACACCGAAAGTGCAAGCCTGTCAAGCTCTTGCTGCTCCTCACCAGCCATTCCCAGCGCATCTACAGCACCACAGACATCGGGGCTCCGGGCTTTCCCTGATGAACAGGGCTTAGAAGTTTACTACGAGCTGAACCTGGGTGCCCACTGGAAAAAAAATCCCCAAATATCACAAACGTCGGACGATTGCTCCCACACCGAAAGTGCCAGCCAGTCAAGCTCTTGCTGCTCCTCACCGGCCATTGGCAGCGCATCTACAGCACCACAGACATCGGGGCTCCGGGCTTTCCCTGACCAACAGGGCTTCGACGTTTACCACCAGCTGCACCTGGGCTACCACTGAAAAAAAACCCCGAATAATCACAAACATCGGACGATTGCTCCCACACCAAAAGTGCCAGCCAGTCAAGCTCTTGCTGCTCCTCACCGGCCATTGGCAGCGCATCTACAGCACCACAAATATCGGGGCTCCGAGCTTTCCCTGACCAACAGGGCTTCGATGTTTACCACCAGCTGCACCTGGGCGCCCACTGAAATAAAACCCCGAAAAATCACCAACGTCGGACGATTCCTCCCACACCGAAAGTGCCAGCAACTCAAGCTCTTGCTGCTCCTCCCCGGCCACTCCCAGTGCATCTACAGCACCACAGACATCGGGGCTCCGAGCTTTCCCTGACCAACAGGGCTTCGACGTTTACCACCAGCTGCACCTGGGCGCCCACTGAAAAAAATAAACGAAAAATCACCAACATCGGACGATTGCTCCCACACCGAAAGTGCCAGCAACACAAGCTCTTGCTGCTCCTCACCGGCCATTCCCAGCGCATCTACAGCACCACAGACATCGGGGCTCCGGGCTTTCCCTGACGAAAAGGGCTTCGACGTTTACCACTCGCTGAACCTGGGCTCCCACTGAAAATAACCCCGAAAAATCACGAACGTCGGACGATTGCTCCCACACCAAAAGTGCCAGACAGTCATGCTCTTGCTGCTCCTCCCCGGCCACTCCCAGTGCATCTACAGCACCACAGACATCGGGGCTCCGAGCTTTCCCTGACCAACAGGGCTTCAACGTTTACCACCAGCTGCACCTGGGCGCCCACTGAAATAAAACCCCCAAAAATCACGAACGTCGGACGATTGCTGCCACACCGAAAGTGCCAGCCAGTCAAGCTCTTGCTGCTACTCACCAGACTTTGGCAGTGCATCTTCAGCACCACAGACATTGGGGTTCTGCGCTTTCCCTGACGAACAGGGCTTCGACGTTTACCACCAGCTGAACCTGGGTGCCCACTGAAAAAAATAAACTAAAAATCACGAACATTGGACGATTGCTCCCACACCGAAAGTGCCAGCCAGTCAAGCCCTTGCTGCTCCTCACCGGCCATTGGCAGCTGATCTACAGCACCACAGATATCGGGGCTCTGGGCTTTCCGTGACCAACAGGGCTTCGAAGTTTACCACCAGCTGAAACTGGGCGCCCACTGAAAGTAAAACCCCGAAAAATCACAAACATCGGACGATTGCTCCCACACCAAAAGTGCCAGCAACACAAGCTCTTGCTGCTCCTCACCGGCCATTCCCAGCGCATCTACAGCACCACAGACATCGGGGCTACGGGCTTTCCCTGACCAATAGGGCTTCGACGTTTACCACCAGCTGCACCTGGGCGCCCACTGAAAAAAATAAACGAAAAATCACGAACGTCGGACGATTCCTCCCACACCGAAAGTGCCAGCAACTCAAGCTCTTGCTGCTACTCACCGGACTTTGGCAGTGCATCTACAGCACCACAGACATCGGGGTTCTACGCTTTCCCTGACCAAGAGGGCTTCGACATTTACCACCAGCTGCACCTGGGCGCCCACTGAAAAAAAAACCCCAAAAATCACAAATGTCGGACGATTCCTGCCACACCTTAAATGCCAGCCTGTCAAGCTCTTGCTGCTACGCACCGGCCATTCCCAGTGCATCTACAGCACCACAGACATCAGGCCTCTGGACTTTCCCTGACGAACAGGGCTTCGACGTTTACCACCAGCTGCACCTGGCTGCCCATTGAAAAAAAACCCTGAAAAATCAAAAACGTCAGACGATTGCTCCCACACCGAAAGTGCCAGCCTGTCAAGCTCTTGCTGCTCCTCACCGGCCATTCCCAGTGCATCTACAGCACCACAGACATCGGGGCTCCGGGCTTTCCCTGACCAACCGGGCTTCGACATTTACCACCAGCTGAACCTGGGTGCCCCCTGAAAAAAAAACCCCAAAAATCACGAACGTCGGACGATTGCTCCCACACCTTAAATGCCAGCCTGTCAAGCTCTAGCTGCTCCTCACCAGCCATTCCCAGCGCATCTACAGCACCACAGACATCGGGGCTCCGGGCTTTCCCTGACCAACAGGGCTTAGAAGTTTACTACGAGCTGAACCTGGGCGCCCACTGGAAAAAAAATCCCCAAATATCACAAACGTCGGACGATTGCTCCCACACCGAAAGTCCCAGCCAGTCAAGCTCTTGCTGCTCCTCACCGGCCATTGGCAGCGCATCTACAGCACCACAGACATCGCGGCTCCGGGCTTTCCCTGACCAACAGGCCTTCGACATTTACCACCAGCTGCACCTGGTTGCCCACTGAAAAAAAACCCTGAAAAATCAAAAACGTCGGACGATTGCTCCCACACCGAAAGTGCCAGCCAGTCAAGCTCTTGCTGTTCCTCACCTCCCATTCCCAGCGCATCTACAGCATCACAGACATCGGGGCTCCGGGATTTCCCTGACCAACAGGGCTTCGACATTTACCACCAGCTGCACCTGGGCGCCCACTGAAATAAAACCCCGAAAAATCACGAAAGTCGGACGATTGCTCCCACACTGAAAGTGCCAGCAACTCAAGCTCTTGCTGCTAATCACCTCCCATTCCCAGCGCATCTACAGCACCACAGACATCGGGGCTCCGGGCTTTCCCTGACCAACTGGGCTTCGACGTTTACCACCAGCTGAACCTGGGCTCCCACTGAAAAAAATAAACCCCGAATAATGACAAACATCGGACGATTGCTCCCACACCAAAAGTGCCAGACAGTCAAGCTCTTGCTGCTCCTCAGCGGCCATTGGCAGCGCATCTACAGCACCACAAATATCGGGGCTCCGAGCTTTCCCTGACCAACAGGGCTTCAACGTTTACCACCAGCTGCACCTGGGCGCCCACTGAAATAAAACCCCGAAAAATCACGAACGTCGGACGATTCCTCCCACACCGAAAGTGCCAGCAACTCAAGCTCTTGCTGCTACTCACCGGACTTTGGCAGTGCATCTACAGCACCACAGACATCGGGGTTCTACGCTTTCCCTGACCAAGAGGGCTTCGACATTTACCATCAGCTGCACCTGGGCGCCCACTGAAAAAAATAAACGAAAAATCATGAACATCGGACGATTGATCCCACACCGAAAGTGCCAGCCAGTCAAGCTCTTGCTGCTCCTCACCGGCCATTGGAGGCGCATCTACAGCACCACAGACATCGGGGCTCCGGGATTTCCCTGACCAACAGGGCTTAGAAGTTTACCACCAGCTGAACCTGGTTGCCCCCTGAAAAAAAAACCCCGAAGAAACACGAACGTCGGACGATTGCTCCCACACCGAAAGTGCCAGCAACTCAAGCTCCTGCTGCTCCTCACCGGCCATTCCCAGCGCATCTACAGCACCACAGACATCGGGGCTCCGGGCTTTCCCTGACCAACAGGGCTTCGACGTTTACCACCAGGTGAACCTGGGCGCCTAGTGAATAAAAATCCCCAAAAATCACAAACGTCCGACGATTGCTCCCACACCCAAAGTGCCAGCCAGTCAAGCTCTTGCTGCTCCTCCCCGGCCATTGGCAGCGCATCTACAGCACCACAGACATCGGGGCTCCGAGCTTTCCCTGACCAACAGGGCTTCAACGTTTACCACCAGCTGCACCTGGGCGCCCACTGAAATAAAACCCCCAAAAATCACGAACGTCGGACGATTCCTCCCACACCGAAAGTGCCAGCAACTCAAGCTCTTGCTGCTACTCACCGGACTTTGGCAGTGCATCTACAGCACCACAGACATCGGGGTTCTGCGCTTTCCCTGAACAACAGGGCTTCGACGTTTACCACTCGCTGCACCTGGGCGCCCACTGAAAAAAATAAACGAAAAATCACGAACATCGCACGATTGCTCCCACACCGAACGTGCCAGCCAGTCAAGCTCTTCCTGCTCCTCACCGGCCATTCCCAGCGCATCTACAGCACCACAGACATCGGGGCTCCAGGCTTTCCCTGACCAAGAGGGCTTCGACGTTTACCACCAGCTGCAACTGGGTGCCCCCTGAAAAAAAAACCCCAAAAATCACAAATGTCGGACGATTCCTGCCACACCTTAAATGCCAGCCTGTCAAGCTCTTGCTGCTACTCACCAGCCATTCCCAGCGCATCTACAGCACCACAGACATCAGGGCTCTGGACTTTCCCTGACGAACAGGGCTTCGACGATTACCACCAGCTGCACCTGGTTACCCACTGAAAAAAAACCCCGAAAAATCACGAACGTCGGACGATTGCTCCCACACCGAAAGTGCCAGCCAGCCAAGCTCTTGCTGCTCCTCACCGGCCATTGGCAGCGCATCTACAGCACCACAAATATCGGGGCTCCGAGCTTTCCCTGACCAACAGGGATTCAACGTTTACCACCAGCTGCACCTGGGCGCCCACTGAAATAAAACCCCGAAAAATCACGAACGTCGGACGATTGCACCCACACTGAAAGTGCCAGCAACTCAAGCTCTTGCTGCTACTCACCGGACTTTGGCAGTGCATCTACAGCACCACAGACATCGGGGCTCCGGGCTTTCCCTGACCAACAGGGCTTCGACGTTTACCAGCAGCTGAATCTGGGCGCCCAGTGAATAAAAATCCCCAAAAATCACAAACGTCCGAAGATTGCTCCCACACCCAAAGTGCCAGCTAGTCAAGCTCTTGCTGCTCCTCCACGGCCATTGGCAGCACATCTACAGCACCACAGATATCGGGGCTCCGAGCTTTCCCTGACCAACAGGGCTTCAACGTTTACCACCAGCTGCACCTGGGCGCCCACTGAAATAAAACCCCGAAAAATCACGAACGTCGGACGATTCCTCCCACACCGAAAGTGCCAGCCAGTCAAGCTCTTGCTGCTCCTCACCGGACTTTGGCAGTGCATCTACAGCACCACAGACATCGGGGTTCTGCGCTTTCCCTGAACAACAGGGCTTCAACGTTTACCACCAGCTGCACCTGGGCGCCCACTGAAAAAAATAAACGAAAAATCACGAACATCGCACGATTGCTCCAACACCGAAAGTGCCAGCCAGTCAAGCTCTTGCTGCTGCTCACCGGCCATTCCCAGCGCATCTACAGCACCACAGACATCGGGGCTCCGGGCTTTCCCTGACCAACAGGGCTTGGACATTTACCACCAGCTGCACCTGGTTACCCACTGAAAAAAAACCCTGAAAAATCAAAAACGTCGGACGATTGCTCCCACACCGAAAGTGCCAGCAACTCAAGCTCTTGATGCTCCTCACCGGCCATTGGCAGCGCATCTACAGCACCACAGACATCGCGGCTCCGGGCTTTCCCTGACCAACAGGGCTTCGACGTTTACCACCAGCTGCACCTGGGTGCCCCCTGAAAAAAAAACCCCAAAAATCACAAATGTCGGACGATTCCTGCCACACCTTAAATGCCAGCCTGTCAAGCTCTTGCTGCTACTCACCGGCCATTCCCAGCGCATCTACAGCACCACAGACATCAGGGCTCTGGACTTTCCCTGACGAACAGGGCTTCGACGTTTACCACCAGCTGCACCTGGTTACCCACTGAAAAAAAACCCCGAAAAATCACGAATGTCGGACGATTGCTCCCACACCGAAAGTGCCAGCCAGCCAAGCTCTTGCTGCTCCTCCCCGGCCATTGGCAGCGCATCTACAGCACCACAGACATCGGGGCTCGGAGCTTTCCCTGACCAACAGAGCTTCGACGTTTACCACCAGCTGCACCTGGGCACCCACTGAAATAAAACCCCGAAAAATCACAAACGTCGGACGATTGCTCCCACACTGAAAGTGCCAGCAACTCAAGCTCTTGCTGTTCCTCACCAGCCATTCCCAGCGCATCTACAGCACCACAGACATCGGGGCTCCGGGCTTTCCCTGACCAACTGGGCTTCGACGTTTACCACCAGCTGAACCTGGGCGCCCACTGAAATAAAACCCCCAAAAATCACGAACGTCGGACGATTGCTCCCACACCGAAAGTGCCAGCCAGTCAAGCTCTTGCTGCTCCTCACCGGACTTTGGCAGTGCATCTACAACACCACAAACATCGGGGCTCCGGGCTTTCCCTGACCAACAGGGCTTCGACGTTTACCCCCAGCTGAACCTGGGCTCCCACTGAAAAAAAACCCCGAATAATCACAAACATCAGACGATTGCTCCCACACCAAAAGTGCCAGACAGTCAAGCTCTTGCTGCTCCTCACCGGCCATTCCCAGCGCATCTACAGCACCACAGACATCGGGGCTACGGGCGTTCCCTGACCAATAGGGCTTTGACGTTTACCACCAGCTGCACCTGGGCGCCCACTGAAAAACATAAACGAAAAATCACGAACATCGCACGATTGCTCCCACACCGAAAGTGCCAGCCAGTCAAGCTCTTGCTGCTCCTCACCGGCCATTCCCAGCGCAGCTACAGCACCACAGACATCGCGGCTCTGGGCTTTCCCTGACCAACAGGCCTTCGACATTTACCACCAGCTGCACCTAGTTGGCCACTGAAAAAAAACCCTGAAAAATCAAAAACGTCGGACGATTGATCCCACACTGAAAGTGCCAGCCAGTCAAGCTCTTGCTGCTCCTCACCAGCCATTGGAGGCGCATCTACAGCACCACAGACATCGGGGCTCCGGGCTTTCCCTGACCAACAGGGCTTAGAAGTTTACCACCAGCTGAACCTGGGCGCCCACTGAAAGTAAAACCCCGAAGAAACACGAACGTCGGACGATTGCTCCCACACCGAAAGTGCCAGCAACTCAAGCTCCTCCTGCTCCTCACCGGCCATTCCTAGCGCATCTACAGCACCACAGACATCGGGGCTCCGGGCTTTCCCTGACCAACAGGGCTTCGACGTTTACCACCAGCTGAACCTGGGCGCCCACTGAAATAAAACCCCGAAAAATCACGAACGTCGGACGATTCCTCCCACACCGAAAGTGCCAGCAACTCAAGCTCTTGCTGCTACTCACCGGACTTTGGCAGTGCATCTACAGCACCACAGACATCGGGGTTCTGCGCTTTCCCTGAACAACAGGGCTTCAACGTTTACCACCAGCTGCACCTGGGCGCCCACTGAAAAAAATAAACGAAAAATCACGAACATCGCACGATTGCTCCCACACCGAAAGTGCCAGCAACTCAAGCTCTTGCTGCTCCTCACCGGCCATTCACAGCGCATCTACAGCACCACAGACATCGGGGCTCCGGGCTTTCCCTGACAAACAGGGCGTCGACGTTTACCACCCGCTGCACCTGGGCTCCCACTGAAAAGAACCCCCGAAAAATCACGAACGTCGGACAATTGCTCCCACACCAAAAGTGCCAGCCAGTCAAGCTCTTGCTGCTCCTCAGCAGCCATTCCCAGCGCATCTACAGCACCACAGACATCAGGGCTCTGGACTTTCCCTGACGAACAGGGCTTCGACGTTTACCACCAGCTGCACCTGGGCGCCCACAGAAAAAAAACCCTGAAAAATCACGAACGTCGGACGATTGCTCCCACACCGAAAGTGCCAGCCAGCCAAGCTCTTGCTGCTCCTCCCCGGCCATTGGCAGCGCATCTACAGCACCACAGATATCGGGGCTCCGAGCTTTCCCTGACCAACAGGGCTTTGACGTTTACCACCAGCTGCACCAGGGCGCCCACTGAAAAAAAAACCCCAAAAATCACGAACATCAGACGATTGCACCCACATCGAAAGTGCCAGCATGTCAGCCTCTTGCTGCTCCTCACCGGCTATTGGCAGCGCATCTACAGCACCACAGACATCGGGGCTCCGGGCTTTCCCTGACGAACAGGGCTTCGAAATTTACCACCGGCTGCACTTGGGCGCCCACTGAAATAAAACCCCGAAAAATCACGAACGTCGGACAATTGCTCCCACACCGAAAGTGCCAGCAACTCAAGCTCTTGCTGCTACTCACCGGACTTTGGCAGTGCATCTACAGCACCACAGACATTGGGGTTCTGCGCATTCCCTGACCAACAGGGCTTCAAAGTTTACCACCAGCTGCACCTGGGCGCCCACTGAAAAAAATAAACTAAAAATCACGAACATCGGACGATTGCTCCCACACCGAAAGTGCCAGCCAGTCAAGCTCTTGCTGCTCCTCACCGGACTTTGGCAGTGCATCTACAGCACCACAGACATCGGGGCTCCGGGCTTTCCCTGACCAACAGGGCTTCGATGTTTACCACCAGCTGAACCTGGGCGCCAACTGAAAAAAAACCCCGAAAAATCACGAACGTCGGACGATTGCTCCAACACCGAAAGTGCCAGCCTGTCAAGCTCTAGCTGCTCCTCACCAGCCATTCCCAGCGCATCTATAGCACCACAGACATCGGGGCTCCGGGCTTTCCCTGACCAACAGGGCTTCGACGTTTACCACCAGTTGAACCTGGGCGCCCACTGAAAAATATAAACGAAAAATCACAAACATCGGACGATTGCTCCCACACCGAAAGTGCCAGCAAGTCAAGCTCTTACTGCTCCTCACTGCCCATTGGCAGCGCATCTACAGCACCAGAGACATCGGGGCTCCGGGCTTTCCCTGACCAACAGGGCTTCGACATTTACCACCAGCTGCACCTGGTTACGCACTGAAAAAAAACCCTGAAAAATCAAAAACGTCGGACGATTGCTCCCACACCAAAAGTGCCAGCCAGTCAAGCTCTTGCAGTTCCTCACCGGCCACTGGAAGCTCATCTACAGCACCACAGACATCGGAGCTCCGGGCTTTCCCTGACCAACAGGGCTTCGACGTTTACCACTCGCTGAACCTGGGCTCTCACTGAAAAGAACCCCGAAAAATCACGAACGTCGGACGATTGCACCCACACCGAAAGTGCCAGCAACACAAGCTGTTGCTGTTCCTCTCCGGCCATTCCCAGTGCATCTACAGCACCACAGACATCGGGGCTCCGGGCTTTCCCTGACGAACAGGGCTTCGACGTTTAACACCAGCTGCACGTGGTTACCCACTGAAAAAAAACCCTGAAAAATCAAAAACGTCGGACGATTGCTCCCACACCGAAAGTGCCAGCAACTCAAGCTCTTGCTGCTTCTCACCGGACTTTGGCAGCGCATCTACAGCACCACAGACATTGGGGTTCTGCGCTTTCCCTGACCAACAGGGCTTCGACGTTTACCAACAGCTGCACCTGGGCGCCCACTGAAAAAAATAAACGAAAAATCACGAACATCAGACGATTGCTCCCACACCTAAAGTGCCAGCAACTCAAGCTCTTGCTGCTACTCACCGCCCATTGGCAGGGCATCTACAGCACCACAGACATCGGGGTTCTACGCTTTCCCTGACCAACAGGGCTTTGACATTTACCACCAGCTGCACCTGGTTACCCACTGAAAAAAAACCCTGAAAAATCAAAAACGTCGAACGATTGCTCCCACACCGAAAGTGCCAGCAACTCAAGCTCTTGCTGCTCCTCAGCAGCCATTCCCAGCGCATCCACAGCACCACAGACATCAGGGCTCTGGACTTTCCCTGACGAACAGGGCTTCGACGTTTACCACCAGCTGCACCTGGTTACCCACTGAAAAAAAACCCTGAAAAATCACGAACGTCGGACGATTGCTCCCACACCGAAAGTGCCAGCAACTCAAGCTCTTGCTGCTCCTCAGCAGCCATTCCCAGCGCATCTACAGCACCACAGACATCAGGGCTCTGGACTTTCCCTGACGAACAGGGCTTCGACGTTTACCACCAGCTGCACCTGGTTACCCACTGAAAAAAAACCCTGAAAAATCACGAACGTCGGACGATTGCTCCCACACCGAAAGTGCCAGCCAGCCAAGCTCTTGCTGCTCCTCCCCGGCCATTGGCAGCGCATCTACAGCACCACAGACATCGGGGCTCCGGGCTTTCCCTGACGAACCGGGCTTCGACATTTACCATCAGCTGCACCTGTGCGCCCACTGAAAAAAATAAACGAAATATCACGAACATCAGACGATTGCTCCCACACTGAAAGTGCCAGGAACTCAAGCTCTTGCTGCTCCTCACCGGCCATTCCCAGCGCATCTACAGCACCACAGACATCGGGGCTCTGGACTTTCCTTGACGAACAGGGCTTCGACGTTTACCACCCGCTGCACCTGGGCTCCCACTGAAAAGAACCCCCGAAAAATCACGAACATCGGTCGATTGCTCCCACACCGAAAGTGCCAGCAATACAAGCTCTTGCTGCTCCTCACCGGCCATTCCCAGCGCATCTACAGCACCACAGACATCGGGGCTCCGGGCTTTCCCTGAACAACACGGCTTCGCCGTTTACCACCAGCTAAACCTGGGCGCCCACTGAACGTAAAACCCCGAAAAATCACGAACGTCGGACGATTGCTCCCACACCAAAAGTGCCAGCAACTCAAGCTCTTGCTGCTCCTCACCGGCCATTCCCAGCGCATCTACAGCACCACAGACATCGGGGCTCTGGACTTTCCTTGATGAACAGGGCTTCGACGTTTACCACCCGCTGCACCTGGGCTCCCACTGAAAAGAACCCCCGAAAAATCACGAACATCGGTCGATTGTTCCCACATCGAAAGTGCCAGCAACACAAGCTCTTGCTGCTCCTCACCGGCCATTGGCAGGGCATCTACAGCACCACAGACATCGGGGCTCCGGGTTTTCCCTGACGAACCGGGCTTCGACATTTACCATCAGCTGCACCTGTGCGCCCACTGAAAAAAATAAACGAAATATCACGAACATCAGACGATTGCTCCCACACCAAAAGTGCCAGGAACTGAAGCTCATGCTGCTTCTCACCAGCCATTCCCAGCGCATCTACAGCACCACAGACATCACGGCTCCAGGCTTTCCCTGACCAACAGGTCTTCGACGTTTACCACCAGCTGCACCTGCGCTCCCACTGAAAAAAAACCCCGAAAAATCACGAACATCGGACGATTGCTCCCACACCTGAAGTGCCAGCCAGTCAAGCTCTTGCTGCTCCTCCCCGGCCATTGGCAGCGCATCTACAGCACCACAGACATCGGGGCTCGGAGCTTTCCCTGACCAACAGGGCTTCGACGTTTACCACCAGCTGAACCTGGGCGCCCACTGAAAGTAAAACCCCGAAAAATCACGAACGTCGGACGATTACTCCCACACCGAAAGTGCCAGCAACTCAAGCTCCTGCTGCTACTCACCGGCCATTCCCAGCGCATGTACAGCACCACAGACATCGGGGTTCTGCGCTTTCCCTGAACAACAGGGCTTCAACGTTTACCACCAGCTGCACCTGGGCGCCCACTGAAAAAAATAAACGAAAAATCACGAACATCGCACGATTGCTCCCACACCGAACGTGCCAGCCAGTCAAGCTCTTCCTGCTCCTCACCGGCCATTCCCAGCGCATCTACAGCACCACAGACATCGGGGCTCCAGGCTTTCCCAGACCAAGAGGGCTTCGACGTTTACCACCAGCTGCAACTGGGTGCCCCCTGAAAAAAAAACCCCAAAAATCACAAATGTCGGACGATTCCTGCCACACCTTAAATGCCAGCCAGCCAAGCTCTTGCTGCTCCTCACCGGCCATTGGCAGCGCATCTACAGCACCACAAATATCGGGGCTCCGAGCTTTCCCTGACCAACAGGGCTTCGACGATTACCACCAGCTGCACCTGGTTACCCACTGAAATAAAACCCCGAAAAATCACGAACGTCGGACGATTGCACCCACACTGAAAGTGCCAGCAACTCAAGCTCTTGCTGCTACTCACCGGACTTTGGCAGTGCATCTACAGCACCACAGACATCGGGGCTCCGGGCTTTCCCTGACCAACAGGGCTTAGAAGTTTACCACCAGCTGAACCTGGGCGCCCACTGAAAGTAATAGCCCAAAGAAACACGAACGTCGGACGATTGCTCCCACACCGAAAGTGCCAGCAACTCAAGCTCCTGCTGCTCCTCACCGGCCATTCCCAGCGCATCTACAGCACCACAGACATCGGGGCTCCGGGCTTTCCCTGACCAACAGGGCTTCGACGTTTACCAGCAGCTGAACCTGGGCGCCCAGTGAATAAAAATCCCCAAAAATCACAAACGTCCGAAGATTGCTCCCACACCCAAAGTGCCAGCTAGTCAAGCTCTTGCTGCTCCTCCACGGCCATTGGCAGCGCATCTACAGCACCACAGATATCGGGGCTCCGAGCTTTCCCTGACCAACAGGGCTTCAACGTTTACCACCAGCTGCACCTGGGCGCCCACTGAAATAAAACCCCGAAAAATCACGAACGTCGGACGATTCCTCCCACACCGAAAGTGCCAGCCAGTCAAGCTCTTGCTGCTCCTCACCGGACTTTGGCAGTGCATCTACAGCACCACAGACATCGGGGTTCTGCGCTTTCCCTGAACAACAGGGCTTCAACGTTTACCACCAGCTGCACCTGGGCGCCCACTGAAAAAAATAAACGAAAAATCACGAACATCGCACGATTGCTCCAACACCGAAAGTGCCAGCCAGTCAAGCTCTTGCTGCTCCTCACCGGCCATTCCCAGCGCATCTACAGCACCACAGACATCGGGGCTCCGGGCTTTCCCTGACCAACAGGGCTTGGACATTTACCACCAGCTGCACCTGGTTACCCACTGAAAAAAAACCCTGAAAAATCAAAAACGTCGGACGATTGCTCCCACACCGAAAGTGCCAGCAACTCAAGCTCTTGATGCTCCTCACCGGCCATTGGCAGCGCATCTACAGCACCACAGACATCGCGGCTCCGGGCTTTCCCTGACCAACAGGGCTTCGACGTTTACCACCAGCTGCACCTGGGTGCCCCCTGAAAAAAAAACCCCAAAAATCACAAATGTCGGACGATTCCTGCCACACCTTAAATGCCAGCCTGTCAAGCTCTTGCTGCTACTCACCGGCCATTCCCAGCGCATCTACAGCACCACAGACATCAGGGCTCTGGACTTTCCCTGACGAACAGGGCTTCGACGTTTACCACCAGCTGCACCTGGTTACCCACTGAAAAAAAACCCCGAAAAATCACGAATGTCGGACGATTGCTCCCACACCGAAAGTGCCAGCCAGCCAAGCTCTTGCTGCTCCTCCCCGGCCATTGGCAGCGCATCTACAGCACCACAGACATCGGGGCTCGGAGCTTTCCCTGACCAACAGAGCTTCGACGTTTACCACCAGCTGCACCTGGGCACCCACTGAAATAAAACCCCGAAAAATCACAAACGTCGGACGATTGCTCCCACACTGAAAGTGCCAGCAACTCAAGCTATTGCTGTTCCTCACCAGCCATTCCCAGCGCATCTACAGCACCACAGACATCGGGGCTCCGGGCTTTCCCTGACCAACTGGGCTTCGACGTTTACCACCAGCTGAACCTGGGCGCCCACTGAAATAAAACCCCCAAAAATCACGAACGTCGGACGATTGCTCCCACACCGAAAGTGCCAGCCAGTCAAGCTCTTGCTGCTCCTCACCGGACTTTGGCAGTGCATCTACAACACCACAAACATCGGGGCTCCGGGCTTTCCCTGACCAACAGGGCTTCGACGTTTACCCCCAGCTGCACCTGGGCTCCCACTGAAAAAAAACCCCGAATAATCACAAACATCAGACGATTGCTCCCACACCAAAAGTGCCAGCCAGTCAAGCTCTTGCTGCTCCTCACCGGCCATTCCCAGCGCATCTACAGCACCACAGACATCGGGGCTACGGGCGTTCCCTGACCAATAGGGCTTTGACGTTTACCACCAGCTGCACCTGGGCGCCCACTGAAAAACATAAACGAAAAATCACGAACATCGCACGATTGCTCCCACACCGAAAGTGCCAGCCAGTCAAGCTCTTGCTGCTCCTCACCGGCCATTCCCAGCGCAGCTACAGCACCACAGACATCGCGGCTCTGGGCTTTCCCTGACCAACAGGCCTTCGACATTTACCACCAGCTGCACCTAGTTGGCCACTGAAAAAAAACCCTGAAAAATCAAAAACGTCGGACGATTGATCCCACACTGAAAGTGCCAGCCAGTCAAGCTCTTGCTGCTACTCACCGGACTTTGGCAGTGCATCTACAGCACCACAGACATCGGGGTTCTGCGCTTTCCCTGAACAACAGGGCTTCAACGTTTACCACCAGCTGCACCTGGGCGCCCACTGAAAAAAATAAACGAAAAATCACGAACATCGCACGATTGCTCCCACACCGAAAGTGCCTGCCAGTCAAGCTCTTGCTGCTCCTCACCGGCCATTCACAGCGCATCTACAGCACCACAGACATCGGGGCTCCGGGCTTTCCCTGACAAACAGGGCTTCGACGTTTACCACCCGCTGCACCTGGGCTCCCACTGAAAAGAACCCCCGAAAAATCACGAACGTCGGACAATTGCTCCCACACCAAAAGTGCCAGCCAGTCAAGCTCTTGCTGCTCCTCAGCAGCCATTCCCAGCGCATCTACAGCACCACAGACATCAGGGCTCTGGACTTTCCCTGACGAACAGGGCTTCGACGTTTACCACCACCTGCACCTGGGCGCCCACAGAAAAAAAACCCTGAAAAATCACGAACGTCGGACGATTGCTCCCACACCGAAAGTGCCAGCCAGCCAAGCTCTTGCTGCTCCTCCCCGGCCATTGGCAGCGCATCTACAGCACCACAGATATCGGGGCTCCGAGCTTTCCCTAACCAACAGGGCTTTGACGTTTACCACCAGCTGCACCAGGGCGCCCACTGAAAAAAAAACCCCAAAAATCACGAACATCGGACGATTGCACCCACATCGAAAGTGCCAGCATGTCAGCCTCTTGCTGCTCCTCACCGGCTATTGGCAGCGCATCTACAGCACCACAGACATCGGGGCTCCGGGCTTTCCCTGACGAACAGGGCTTCGAAATTTACCACCGGCTGCACTTGGGCGCCCACTGAAATAAAACCCCGAAAAATCACGAACGTCGGACAATTGCTCCCACACCGAGAGTGCCAGCAACTCAAGCTCTTGCTGCTACTCACCGGACTTTGGCAGTGCATCTACAGCACCACAGACATTGGGGTTCTGCGCATTCCCTGACCAACAGGGCTTCAAAGTTTACCACCAGCTGCACCTGGGCGCCCACTGAAAAAAATAAACTAAAAATCACGAACATCGGACGATTGCTCCCACACCGAAAGTGCCAGCCAGTCAAGCTCTTGCTGCTCCTCACCGGACTTTGGCAGTGCATCTACAGCACCACAGACATCGGGGCTCCGGGCTTTCCCTGACCAACAGGGCTTCGACGTTTACCACCAGCTGAACCTGGGCGCCAACTGAAAAAAAACCCCGAAAAATCACGAACGTCGGACGATTGCTCCAACACCGAAAGTGCCAGCCAGTCAAGCTCTAGCTGCTCCTCACCAGCCATTCCCAGCGCATCTATAGCACCACAGACATCGGGGCTCCGGGCTTTCCCTGACCAACAGGGCTTCGACGTTTACCACCAGTTGAACCTGGGCGCCCACTGAAAAATATAAACGAAAAATCACGAACATCGGACGATTGCTCCCACACCGAAAGTGCCAGCAAGTCAAGCTCTTACTGCTCCTCACTGCCCATTGGCAGCGCATCTACAGCACCAGAGACATCGGGGCTCCGGGCTTTCCCTGACCAACAGGGCTTCGACATTTACCACCAGCTGCACCTGGTTACGCACTGAAAAAAAACCCTGAAAAATCAAAAACGTCGGACGATTGCTCCCACACCAAAAGTGCCAGCCAGTCAAGCTCTTGCAGTTCCTCACCGGCCACTGGAAGCTCATCTACAGCACCACAGACATCGGAGCTCCGGGCTTTCCCTGACCAACAGGGCTTCGACGTTTACCACTCGCTGAACCTGGGCTCTCACTGAAAAGAACCCCGAAAAATCACGAACGTCGGACGATTGCACCCACACCGAAAGTGCCAGCAACACAAGCTGTTGCTGTTCCTCTCCGGCCATTCCCAGTGCATCTACAGCACCACAGACATCGGGGCTCCGGGCTTTCCCTGACGAACAGGGCTTCGACGTTTAACACCAGCTGCACCTGGTTACCCACTGAAAAAAAACCCTGAAAAATCAAAAACGTCGGACGATTGCTCCCACACCGAAAGTGCCAGCAACTCAAGCTCTTGCTGCTTCTCACCGGACTTTGGCAGCGCATCTACAGCACCACAGACATTGGGGTTCTGCGCTTTCCCTGACCAACAGGGCTTCGACGTTTACCAACAGCTGCACCTGGGCGCCCACTGAAAAAAATAAACGAAAAATCACGAACATCAGACGATTGCTCCCACACCTAAAGTGCCAGCAACTCAAGCTCTTGCTGCTACTCACCGCCCATTGGCAGGGCATCTACAGCACCACAGACATCGGGGTTCTACGCTTTCCCTGACCAACAGGGCTTTGACATTTACCACCAGCTGCACCTGGTTACCCACTGAAAAAAAACCCTGAAAAATCAAAAACGTCGAACGATTGCTCCCACACCGAAAGTGCCAGCCAGTCAAGCTCTTGCTGCTCCTCAGCAGCCATTCCCAGCGCATCCACAGCACCACAGACATCAGGGCTCTGGACTTTCCCTGACGAACAGGGCTTCGACGTTTACCACCAGCTGCACCTGGTTACCCACTGAAAAAAAACCCTGAAAAATCACGAACGTCGGACGATTGCTCCCACACCGAAAGTGCCAGCAACTCAAGCTCTTGCTGCTCCTCAGCAGCCATTCCCAGCGCATCTACAGCACCACAGACATCAGGGCTCTGGACTTTCCCTGACGAACAGGGCTTCGACGTTTACCACCAGCTGCACCTGGTTACCCACTGAAAAAAAACCCTGAAAAATCACGAACGTCGGACGATTGCTCCCACACCGAAAGTGCCAGCCAGCCAAGCTCTTGCTGCTCCTCCCCGGCCATTGGCAGCGCATCTACAGCACCACAGACATCGGGGCTCCGGGCTTTCCCTGACGAACCGGGCTTCGACATTTACCATCAGCTGCACCTGTGCGCCCACTGAAAAAAATAAACGAAATATCACGAACATCAGACGATTGCTCCCACACCGAAAGTGCCAGGAACTCAAGCTCTTGCTGCTCCTCACCGGCCATTCCCAGCGCATCTACAGCACCACAGACATCGGGGCTCTGGACTTTCCTTGACGAACAGGGCTTCGACGTTTACCACCCGCTGCACCTGGGCTCCCACTGAAAAGAACCCCCGAAAAATCACGAACATCGGTCGATTGCTCCCACACCGAAAGTGCCAGCAACACAAGCTCTTGCTGCTCCTCACCGGCCATTCCCAGCGCATCTACAGCACCACAGACATCGGGGCTCCGGGCTTTCCCTGAACAACACGGCTTCGCCGTTTACCACCAGCTAAACCTGGGCGCCCACTGAACGTAAAACCCCGAAAAATCACGAACGTCGGACGATTGCTCCCACACCAAAAGTGCCAGCAACTCAAGCTCTTGCTGCTCCTCACCGGCCATTCCCAGCGCATCTACAGCACCACAGACATCGGGGCTCTGGACTTTCCTTGATGAACAGGGCTTCGACGTTTACCACCCGCTGCACCTGGGCTCCCACTGAAAAGAACCCCCGAAAAATCACGAACATCGGTCGATTGTTCCCACATCGAAAGTGCCAGCAACACAAGCTCTTGCTGCTCCTCACCGGCCATTGGCAGGGCATCTACAGCACCACAGACATCGGGGCTCCGGGTTTTCCCTGACGAACCGGGCTTCGACATTTACCATCAGCTGCACCTGTGCGCCCACTGAAAAAAATAAACGAAATATCACGAACATCAGACGATTGCTCCCACACCAAAAGTGCCAGGAACTGAAGCTCATGCTGCTTCTCACCAGCCATTCCCAGCGCATCTACAGCACCACAGACATCACGGCTCCAGGCTTTCCCTGACCAACAGGTCTTCGACGTTTACCACCAGCTGCACCTGCGCTCCCACTGAAAAAAAACCCCGAAAAATCACGAACATCGGACGATTGCTCCCACACCTGAAGTGCCAGCCAGTCAAGCTCTTGCTGCTCCTCCCCGGCCATTGGCAGCGCATCTACAGCACCACAGACATCGGGGCTCGGAGCTTTCCCTGACCAACAGGGCTTCGACGTTTACCACCAGCTGAACCTGGGCGCCCACTGAAAGTAAAACCCCGAAAAATCACGAACGTCGGACGATTACTCCCACACCGAAAGTGCCAGCAACTCAAGCTCCTGCTGCTACTCACCGGCCATTCCCAGCGCATGTACAGCACCACAGACATCGGGGTTCTGCGCTTTCCCTGAACAACAGGGCTTCAACGTTTACCACCAGCTGCACCTGGGCTCCCACTGAAAAGAAGCCCGAAAAATCACGAACGTCGGACGATTGCTCCCACACCAAAAGTGCCAGCCAGTCAAGCTCTTGCTGCTCCTCACCGGCCATTGGCAGCGCATCTACAGCACCACAGACATCGGGGCTCCGGGCTTTCGCTGACCAACAGGGCTTCGACGTTTACCACCAGCTGCACCTGGGCACCCACTGAAATAAAACCCCGAAAAATCAAAAACGTCGGACGATTGCTCCCACACCCAAAGTGCCAGCCAGTCAAGCTCTTGCTGCTCCTCACGGGCCATGGGCAGCGCATCTACAGCACCACAGACATCGGGGCTCCGGGCTTTCCCTGACGAACCAGGCTTCGACGTTTACCACCAGCTGCACCTGGGCGCCCAGTGAAAAAAATAAACGAAAAATCACGAACATCGGACGATTGCTCCCACACCAAAAGTGCCAGCAACTCAAGCTCTTGCTGCTCCTCCCCGGCCATTGGCAGCGCATCTACAGCACCACAGGTATCAGGGCTCCGAGCTTTCCCTGACCAACAGGGCTTCGACGTTTACCACCAGCTGCACATGGGCGCCCACTGGAAAAAATAAACGAAATACCACGAACATCAGAAGATTGCTCCCACACCGAAAGTGCCAGCCAGTCAAGCTCATGCTGCTTCTCACCAGCCATTGAAGGCGCATCTACAGCACCACAGACATCAGGGCTCCGGGCTTTCCCTGATGAACAGGGCTTCGACGATTACCACCAACTGCACATGGGCGCCCACTGAAAAAAAATCCCGAAAACTCACGAACATCCGACGATTGCTCCCACACCGAAAGTGTAAGCCAGTCAAGCTCTTGCTGCACCTCACCAGCCACTGGCAGAGCATCTACAGCACCACAGACATCAAGGCTCCGGGCTTCCCCTGACCAACAGGGCTTCGACATTTACCAGCAGCTGCACCTGGGCACCCACTGAAAAAAAACCCTGAAAAATCACAAACGTCGGACGATTGCTCCCACACCGAAAGTGCCAGCCAGTCAAGCTCTTGCTGCTCCTCACGGGCCATTGGCAGCGCATCTACAGCACCACAGACATCGGGGCTCCGGCCTTTCCCTGACCAACAGGGCTTCAACGTTTACCACCAGCTGCACTTGGGTGCCCACTGAAAAAAATCCCAAAAAATCACGAACATCGGACGATTGCTCCCACACCGAAAGTGCCAGCAACTCAAGCTCTTGCTGCTACTCACCGGACTTTGGCAGTTCATCTACAGCACCACAGACATTGGGGTTCTGCACTTTCCCTGACCAACAGGGCTTCAACGTTTACCACCAGCTGCACCTGGGCGCCCACTGAAAAAACTAAACAAAAAATCACGAACATCGGACGATTGCTCCCACACCGAAAGTGCCAGCCTATCAAGCTCTTGCTGCTCCTCACCGCCCATTCCCAGCGCATCTACAGCACCACAGACATCGCGGTTCTGCGCTTTCCCTGAACAACAGGGCTTCGACGATTACCACCAGCTGCACCTGTGCGCCCACTGAAATAAAACCCCGAAAAATAAAAAAACGTCGGACGATTGCTCCCACACCGAAAGTGCCAACCAGTCAAGCTCTTGCTGTTCCTCACCGCCCATTGGCAGCGCATCTACAACACCACAGACATCGGGGCTCCGGGCTTTCCCTGACCAACAGGGCTTCGACATTTACCACCAGCTGCACCTGGTTACGCACTGAAAAAAAACCCTGAAAAATCAAAAACGTCGGACGATTGCTCCCACACCAAAAGTGCCAGCCAGTCAAGCTCTTTCAGTTCCTCACCGGCCACTGGCAGCTCATCTACAGCACCACAGACATCGGAGCTCCGGGCTTTCCCTGACCAACAGGGCTTCGACGTTTACCACTCGCTGAACCTGGGCTCTCACTGAAAAGAACCCCGAAAAATCACGAACGTCGGACGATTGCACCCACACCGAAAGTGCCAGCAACACAAGCTCTTGCTGTTCCTCCCCGGCCATTCCCAGCGCATCTACAGCACCACAGACATCGGGGCTCCGGGCTTTCCCTGACCAACAGGGCTTCGACGTTTACCACCAGCTGAACCTGGGCGCCCACTGGAAAAAAAAACCGAAAAATCACGAACGTCGGACGATTGTTCCCACATTGAAAGTGCCAGCCAGTCAAGCTCTTGCTGCTCCTCACCGGCCATTGGCAGCGCATCTACAGCACCACAGACATCGGGGCTCCGGGCTTTCCCTGACCAACAGGGCTTCGACATTTACCACCAGCTACACCTGGGCGCCCACTGAAATAAAACCCCGAAAAATCACGAACGTCGGACGATTGCTCCCACAACGAAAGTGCCAGCAACTCAAGCTCTTGCTGCTACTCACTGGACTTTGGCAGTGCATCTACAGCATCACAGACATTGGGGTTCTGCACTTTCCCTGACAAACAGGGCTTCGACGTTTACCACCAGCTGCACCTGGGCGCCCACTGAAAAAAAACCCCGAAAAATCACGAACGTCGGACGATTGCTCCCACAACGAAAGTGCCAGCAACTCAAGCTCTTGCTGCTACTCACCGGACTTTGGCAGTGCATCCACAGCGTCACAGACATTGGGGTTCTGCACTTTCCCTGACCAAGAGGGCTTCGACATTTACCACCAGCTGCACCTGGGTGCCCCCTGAAAAAAAAACCCCAACAATCACAAATGTCGGACGATTCCTGCCAAACCTGAAATGCCAGCCTGTCAAGCTCATGCTGCTTCTCACCAGCCATTCCCAGCGCATCTACAGCACCACAGACATCACGGCTCCGGGCTTTCCCTGACCAACAGGGCTTAGACGTTTACCACCAGCTGCACCTGCGCTCCCACTGAAAAAAAACCCCGAAAAATCACGAACGTCGGACGATTGCTCCCACACCTGAAGTGCCAGCCAGTCAAGCTCTTGCTGCTCCTCCCCGGCCATTGGCAGCGCATCTACAGCACCACAGACATCGGGGCTCGGAGCTTTCCCTGACCAACAGGGCTTCGACGTTTACCACCAGCTGAACCTGGGCGCCCACTGAACGTAAAACCCCGAAAAATCACGAACGTCGGACGATTACTCCCACACCGAAAGTGCCAGCAACTCAAGCTCCTGCTGCTACTCACCAGCCATTCCCAGCGCATCTACAGCACCACAGACATCGGGGTTCTGCGCTTTCCCTGAACAACAGGGCTTCGACGTTTACCACTCGCTGAACCTGGGCTCCCACTGAAAAGAACCCCGAAAAATCACGAACGTCGGACGATTGCTCCCACACCAAAAGTGCCAGCCAGTCAAGCTCTTGGTGCTCCTCACCGGCCATTGGCAGCGCATCTACAGCACCACAGACATCGGGGCTCCGGGCTTTCGCTGACCAACAGGGCTTCGACGTTTTACACCAGCTGAACCTGGGCTCCCACTGAAATAAAACCCCGAAAAATCACGAACGTCGGACGATTGCTCCCACACCAAAAGTGCCAGCAACTCAAGCTCTTGCTGCTCCTCACCGGCCATTCCCAGCGCATCTACAGCACCACAGACATCGGGGCTCCGGGCTTTCCCTGACCAACAGGGCTTCGACGTTTACCACCAGCTGCACCAGGGCGCCCACTGAAAAAAAACCCTGAAAAATCAAAAACGTCGGACGATTGCTCCCACACCGAAAGTGCCAGCCTGTCAAGCTCTTGCTGCCCCTCACCAGCCATTCCCAGCGCATCTACAGCACCACAGACATCGGGGCTCCGGGCTTTCCCTGACCAACAGGGCTTCGACGTTTACCACCAGCTGCACCAGGGCGCCCACTGAAAAAAAACCCTGAAAAATCAAAAACGTCGGACGATTGCTCCCACACCGAAAGTGCCAGCCTGTCAAGCTCTTGCTGCCCCTCACCAGCCATTCCCAGCGCATCTACAGCACCACAGACATCGGGGCTCCGGGCTTTCCCTAACCAACCGGGCTTCGACGTTCACCACCAGCTGCACCTGGGCGCCAAGTGAAATAAAACCCCCAAAAATCATGAACGTCCGACGATTGCTCCCACACCAAAAGTGCCAGCCTGTCAAGCTCTTGCTGCTCCTCACCGGCCATTCCCAGCGCATCTACAGCACCACAGACATCGGGGCTCCGGCCTTTCCCTGACCAACAGGGCTTCGACATTTACCACCAGCTGCACATGGGCGCCCACTGGAAAAAATAAACGAAAAATCACGAACATCGGACGATTGCTCCCACACCAAAAGTGCCAGACAGTCAAGCTCATGCTGCTTCTCACCAGCCATTGGAGGCGCATCTACAGCACCACAGACATCGGGGCTCCGGGCTTTCCCTGACCAACAGGGCTTTGACGATTACCACCAGCTGCACCTGGCCGCCCACTGAAAAAAATAAACGAAAAATCACGAACATCGGACGATTACTCCCACACCGTAAGGGCCAGACAGTCAAGCTGTTGCTGCTCCTCACCGGCCATTGGCAGCGCATCTACAGCATCACAGATATCGGGGCTCCGAGCTTTCCCTGACCAACAGGGCTTCGAAGTTTACCACCAGCTGCACCTGTGCGCCCACTGAAAAGAACCCCGAAAAATCACGAACGTCGGACGATTCCTGCCACACCGAAAGTGCCAGCCAGTCAAGCACTTGCTGCTCCTCACTGGCCATTGGCAGTGCATCTACAGCACCACAGACATCGGGGCTCTGGGCTTTCCCTGACCAACAGGGCTTCGACGTTTAGCAGCAGCTGCACCTGGGCACCCACAGAAAAAAAATCCCCAAAAATCACAAACGTCGGACGATTGCTCCCACACCGAAAGTGCCAGCAACACAAGCTGTTGCTGCTCCTCACCGGCCATTCCCAGCGCATCTACAGCACCACAGACATCGGGGCTCTGGGCTTTCGCTGACCAACAGGGCTTCGACATATACCACCAGCTGCACCTGGGCACCCACTGACAAAAAAACCCCGAAAAATCACGAACATCAGACTATTGCTCCCACACCGAAAGTGCCAGCCAGTCAAGCTCTTGCTACCCCTCACCGGCCATTCCCAGCGCATCTACAACAGCACAGATATCGGGGCTCCGGGCTTTCCCTGACCAACAGGGCTTCGACGTTTACCACCCACTGCACCTGGGCACCCACTGAAAAAAAAAAACACCAAAATCACGAACATCAGACGATTGCTCCCACACCGAAAGTGCCAGCCAGTCAAGCTCTTTGTGCTCCTCACCGGCCACTGGCAGCGCATCTACAGCACCACAGACATCGGGGCTCCGGGCTTTCCCTGACCAACCGGGCTTCGACATTTACCACCAGCTGCACCTGGGTGCCCCCTGAAAAAAAAAACCCAAAAATCACAAATGTCGGACGATTCCTGCCACACCTTAAATGCCAGCCAGTCAAGCTCTTGCTGCTCCTCACCGGCCATTGCCAGCCCATCTACAGCACCACAGACATCGGGGCTCCGGGCGTTCCCTGATGAATAGGGCTTAGAACTTTATTACCAGCTGAACCTAGGCGCCCACTGGAAATAAAATCCCCAAATATCACGAACGTCGGACGATTGCTCCCACACCGAAAGTGCCAGCCAGTCAAGCTCTTGCTGCTCCTCACCGGCCATTGGCAGCGCATCTACAGCACCACAGACATCGGGGCTCCGGGCTTTCCCTGACCAACAGGGCTTCGACATTTACCACCAGCTGCACCTGGTTGCACCCTGAAAAAAAACCCTGAAAAATCAAAAACGTCGGACGATTGATCCCACACCGAAAGTGCCAGCCAGTCAATCTCTTGCTGTTCCTCACCGGACATTGGCAGTGCATCTACAACACCACAGACATCGTGGCTCCGGGCTTTCCCTGACCAACAGGACTTCGACGTTTACCACCAGCTGCACCTGGGCGCCCACTGAAATAAAACCCCGAAAAATCACGAACGTCGGACGATTGCTCCCACACCGAAAGTGCCAGCCTGTCAAGCTCTTGCTGCTCCTCACCGGCCATTCCCAGCGCATCTACAGCACCACAGACATCGGGGCTCCGGGCTTTCCCTGACCAACAGGGCTTCGACATTTACCACCAGCTGCACCTGGGCACCCACTGAAAAAAAACCCTGAAAAATCATAAACGTCGGACGATTGCTCCCACACCGAAAGTACCAGCAACTCAAGCTCTTGCTGCTCCTCACGGGCCATTGGCAGCGCATCTACAGCACCACAGACATCGGGCTCCGGGCTTCCCCTGACCAACCGGGCTTCGACATTTACCAACCGCTGCACCTGGGCGCCCACTGAAATAAAACCCCGAAAAATCACGAACGTCGGACGATTGCTCCCACACCAAAAGTGCCAGACAGTCAAGCTCTTGCTGCTCCTCACCGCCCATTCCCAGCGCATCTACAGCACCACAGACATCGGGTCTCTGGACTTTCCTTGACGAACAGGGCTTCGACGTTTACCACCCGCTGCACCTGGGCTCCCACTGAAAATAACCCCGAAAAATCACGAACGTTGGACGATTGCTCCCACACCAAAAGTGCCAGACAGTCAAGCTCTTGCTGCTCCTCCCCGGCCACTCCCAGTGCATCTACAGCACCACAGACATAGGGGCTCCGAGCTTTCCCTGACCAACAGGGCTTCGACGTTTACCACCAGCTGCACCTGGGCGCCCACTGAAATAAAACCCCGAAAAATCACGAGCGTCGGACGATTGCTCCCACACCGAAAGTGCCAGCCAGTCAAGCTCTTGCTGCTCCTCCCCGGCCTCTCCCAGTGCATCTACAGCACCACAGACATCGGGGCTCCGAGCTTTCCCTGACCAATAGGGCTTCAACGTTTACCACCAGCTGCACCTGGGCGCCCACTGAAATAAAACCCCGAAAAATCACGAACGTCCAACGATTGCTCCCACACCGAAAGTGCCAGCCCGTCAAGCTCTTGCTGCTCCTCACCAAACTTTGGCAGCGCATCTACAGCACCACAGACATCGCGGCTCCGGGCTTTCCCTGACCAACAGGGCTTCGACGTTTACCACCAGCTGCACCTGGTTACCCACTGAAAAAAAACCCTGAAAAATCAAAAACGTCGGACGATTGCTCCCACACCGAAAGTGCCAGCCTGTCAAGCTCTTGCTGCTACTCACCAGCCATTCCCAGCGCATCTACAGCACCACAGACATCGGGGCTCCGGGCTTTCCCTGACCAACCGGGCGTCGACATTTACCACCAGCTGCACCTGGGTGCCCACTGAAAAAAAAACCCCAAAAATCACGAACGTCGGACGACTCCTGCCACACCTTAAATGCCAGCCTGTCAAGCTCTTGCTGCTCCTCACCAGCCATTCCCAGCGCATCTACAGCACCACAGACATTGGGGTTCCGGGCTTTCCCTGACCAACAGGGCTTCGACGTTTACCACCAGCTGCACATGGGCGCCCACTGAAAAAAAACCCTGAAAAATCAAAAACGACGGACGATTGCTCCCACACCGAAAGTGCCAGCCAGTCAAGCTCTTGCTGTTCCTCACCAAACAGTGGCAGTGCATCTACAGCACCACAGACATCACGGCTCCGGGCTTTCCCTGACGAACAGGGCTTCGACGCTTACCACTCGCTGAACCTGGGCTCCCACTAAAAAAAAATCCCGAAAAATCAGAAACGTCCGACGATTCCTCCCACACCGAAAGTGCGAGCCTGTCAAGCTCTTGCTGCTCGTCCCCGGCCATTCCCAGTGCATCTACAGCACCACAGATATCAGGGCTCCGGGCTTTCCCTGACCAACAGGGCTTCGACGTTCACCACCAGCTGCACCTGGGCGCCCAGTGAAATAAAACCCCCAAAAATCACGAACGTCCGACGATTGCTCGCACACCAAAAGTGCCAGCCTGTCAAGCTCTTGCTGCTCCTCACCGGCCATTCCCAGCGCATCTACAGCACCACAGACATCGGGGCTCCGGGCTTTCCCTGACCAACAGGGCTTCGACGTTTACCACCAGCTGAACCTTGGCGCCCACTGAAATAAAACCCCGAAAAATAAAAAACGTCGGACGATTCCTCCCACACCGAAAGTGCCAGCAACTCAAGCTCTTGCTGCTCCTCCCCGGCCATTGGCAGTGCATCTACAGCACCACAGACATCGGGGTTCTGCGCTTTCTTTGACCAACAGGGCTTCGACGTTTACCACCAGCTGAACCTGGTTGCCCACTGAAAAAAATAAAAGAAAAATCACGAACATCGGACGATTGCTCCCACAGCAAAAGTGCCAGCCAGTCAAGCTCTTGCTGCTCTTCCCCGGCCATTGGCAGCGCATCTACAGCACCACAGACATCGGTGTTCTGCGCTTTCCCTAACCAACAGGGCTTCGACGTTTACCACCAGCTGAACCTGGGCGCCCACTGAAAAAAATAAAGGAAATATCACGAACATCAGACGATTGCTCCCACACCGAAAGTGCCAGCAACTCAAGCTCATGCTGCTCCTCACCGGCCATTCCCAGCGCATCTACAGCACCACAGACATCGCGGCTCCAGGCTTTCCCTGACCAACAGGGCTTCGACATTTACCACCAGCTGCACCTGGGCGCCCACTGAAAAAAAACCCCGAAAAATCACGAACGTCGGACGATTGCTCCCACACCTTAAGTGCCAGCCAGTCAAGCTCTTGCTGCTCCTCCCCGGCCACTCCCAGTGCATCTACAGCATCACAGATATCGGGGCTCCGAGCTTTCCCTGACCAACAGGGCTTCGACGTTTACCACCAGCTGCACATGGGCGCCCACTGAAAAAAAACCCTGAAAAATGAAAAACGACGGACGATTGCTCCCACACCGAAAGTGCCAGCCAGTCAAGCTCTTGCTGTTCCTCACCAAACAGTGGCAGTGCATCTACAGCACCACAGACATCACGGCTCCGGGCTTTCCCTGACGAACAGGGCTTCGACGCTTACCACTCGCTGAACCTGGGCTCCCACTAAAAAAAAATCCCGAAAAATCAGAAACGTCCGACGATTCCTCCCACACCGAAAGTGCGAGCCTGTCAATCTCTTGCTGCTCGTCCCCGGCCATTCCCAGTGCATCTACAGCACCACAGATATCAGGGCTCCGGGCTTTCCCTGACCAACCGGGCTTCGACGTTCACCACCAGCTGCACCTGGGCGCCCAGTGAAATAAAACCCCCAAAAATCATGAACGTCCGACGATTGCTCCCACACCAAAAGTGCCAGCCTGTCAAGCTCTTGCTGCTCCTCACCGGCCATTCCCAGCGCATCTACAGCACCACAGACATCGGGGCTCCGGCCTTTCCCTGACCAACAGGGCTTCGACATTTACCACCAGCTGCACATGGGCGCCCACTGGAAAAAATAAACGAAAAATCACGAACATCGGACGATTGCTCCCACACCAAAAGTGCCAGACAGTCAAGCTCATGCTGCTTCTCACCAGCCATTGGAGGCGCATCTACAGCACCACAGACATCGGGGCTCCGGGCTTTCCCTGACCAACAGGGCTTCGACGATTACCACCAGCTGCACCTGGCCGCCCACTGAAAAAAATAAACGAAAAATCACGAACATCGGACGATTACTCCCACACCGTAAGGGCCAGACAGTCAAGCTGTTGCTGCTCCTCACCGGCCATTGGCAGCACATCTACAGCATCACAGATATCGGGGCTCCGAGCTTTCCCTGACCAACAGGGCTTCGAAGTTTACCACCAGCTGCACCTGTGCGCCCACTGAAAAGAACCCCGAAAAATCACGAACGTCGGACGATTCCTGCCACACCGAAAGTGCCAGCCAGTCAAGCACTTGCTGCTCCTCACTGGCCATTGGCAGTGCATCTACAGCACCACAGACATCGGGGCTCTGGGCTTTCCCTGACCAACAGGGCTTCGACGTTTAGCAGCAGCTGCACCTGGGCACCCACAGAAAAAAAATCCCCAAAAATCACAAACGTCGGACGATTGCTCCCACACCGAAAGTGCCAGCAACACAAGCTGTTGCTGCTCCTCACCGGCCATTCCCAGCGCATCTACAGCACCACAGACATCGGGGCTCTGGGCTTTCGCTGACCAACAGGGCTTCGACATATACCACCAGCTGCACCTGGGCACCCACTGACAAAAAAACCCCGAAAAATCACGAACATCAGACTATTGCTCCCACACCGAAAGTGCCAGCCAGTCAAGCTCTTGCTACCCCTCACCGGCCATTCCCAGCGCATCTACAACAGCACAGATATCGGGGCTCCGGGCTTTCCCTGACCAACAGGGCTTCGACGTTTACCAGCCACTGCACCTGGGCACCCACTGAAAAAAAAAAACACCAAAATCACGAACATCAGACGATTGCTCCCACACCGAAAGTGCCAGCCAGTCAAGCTCTTTGTGCTCCTCACCGGCCACTGGCAGCGCATCTACAGCACCACAGACATCGGGGCTCCGGGCTTTCCCTGACCAACCGGGCTTCGACATTTACCACCAGCTGCACCTGGGTGCCCCCTGAAAAAAAAAACCCAAAAATCACAAATGTCGGACGATTCCTGCCACACCTTAAATGCCAGCCAGTCAAGCTCTTGCTGCTCCTCACCGGCCATTGCCAGCCCATCTACAGCACCACAGACATCGGGGCTCCGGGCGTTCCCTGATGAACAGGGCTTAGAACTTTATTACCAGCTGAACCTAGGCGCCCACTGGAAATAAAATCCCCAAATATCACGAACGTCGGACGATTGCTCCCACACCGAAAGTGCCAGCCAGTCAAGCTCTTGCTGCTCCTCACCGGCCATTGGCAGCGCATCTACAGCACCACAGACATCGGGGCTCCGGGCTTTCCCTGACGAACAGGGCTTCGACATTTACCACCAGCTGCACCTGGTTGCACCCTGAAAAAAAACCCTGAAAAATCAAAAACGTCGGACGATTGATCCCACACCGAAAGTGCCAGCCAGTCAATCTCTTGCTGTTCCTCACCGGACATTGGCAGTGCATCTACAACACCACAGACATCGGGGCTCCGGGCTTTCCCTGACCAACAGGACTTCGACGTTTACCACCAGCTGCACCTGGGCGCCCACTGAAATAAAACCCCGAAAAATCACGAACGTCGGACGATTGCTCCCACACCGAAAGTGCCAGCCTGTCAAGCTCTTGCTGCTCCTCACCGGCCATTCCCAGCGCATCTACAGCACCACAGACATCGGGGCTCCGGGCTTTCCCTGACCAACAGGGCTTCGACATTTACCACCAGCTGAACCTGGGCGCCCACTGAAAAAAATAAAGGAAATATCACGAACATCAGACGATTGCTCCCACACCGAAAGTGCCAGCAACTCAAGCTGATGCTGCTTCTCACCAGCCATTCCCAGCGCATCTACAGCACCACAGACATCGTGGCTCCGGGCTTTCCCTGACCAACAGGGCTTCGACATTTACCACCAGCTGCACCTGGGCGCCCACTGAAAAAAAACCCCCAAAAATCACGAACGTCGGACGATTGCTCCCACACCAAAAGTGCCAGCCAGTCAAGCTCTTGCTGCTCCTCACCAGCCATTCCCAGCGCATCTACAGCACCACAGACATCGGGGCTATGGGCTTTCCCTGACCAACAGGGCTTCGACGTTTACCACCAGCTGCACCTGGGCGCCAACTGAAATAAAACCCCGAAAAATCACGAACATCGGACTATTGCTCCCACACCGAAAGTGCCAGCCAGTCAAGCTGTTGCTGCTCCTCACCAGCAATTGGAGGCGCATCTACAGCACCACAGACATCGGGGCTCTGGGCTTTCCCTGACCAACAGGACTTCGACGATTACCACCAGCTGCACCTGGGCGCCGACTGAAAAAAAACCCCGAAAAATCACGAACATTGGACGACAGCTCCCTCATTGAAAGTGCCAGCCTGTCAAGCTCTTGCTGCTCCTCCCCGGCCATTGGCAGCGCATCTACAGCACCACAGACATCAAGGCTCCGGGCTTCCCCTGACCAACAGGGCTTCGACATTTACCAGCAGCTGCACCTGGGCACCCACTGAAAAAAAACCCTGAAAAATCACAAACGTCGGACGATTGCTCCCACACCGAAAGTGCCAGCAACACAAGCTCTTGCTGCTCCTCACGGGCCATTGGCAGCGCATCTACAGCACCACAGACATTGGGGCTCCGGCCTTTCCCTGACCAACAGGGCTTCAACGTTTACCACCAGCTGCACTTGGGTGCCCACTGAAAAAAATCCCAAAAAATCACGAACATCGGACGATTGCTCCCACACCGAAAGTGCCAGCAACTCAAGCTCTTGCTGCTACTCACCGGACTTTGGCAGTTCATCTACAGCACCACAGACATTGGGGTTCTGCACTTTCCCTGACCAACAGGGCTTCAACGTTTACCACCAGCTGCACCTGGGCGCCCACTGAAAAAACTAAACAAAAAATCACGAACATCGGACGATTGCTCCCACACCGAAAGTGCCAGCCTGTCAAGCTCTTGCTGCTCCTCACCGCCCATTCCCAGCGCATCTACAGCACCACAGACATCGCGGTTCTGCGCTTTCCCTGAACAACAGGGCTTCGACGATTACCACCAGCTGCACATGGGCGCCCACTGAAATAAAACCCCGAAAAATAAAAAAACGTCGGACGATTGCTCCCACACCGAAAGTGCCAACCAGTCAAGCTCTTGCTGTTCCTCACCGCCCATTGGCAGCGCATCTACAGCACCACAGACATCGGGGCTCCGGGCTTTCCCTGACCAACAGGGCTTCGACATTTACCACCAGCTGCACCTGGTTACGCACTGAAAAAAAACCCTGAAAAATCAAAAACGTCGGACGATTGCTCCCACACCAAAAGTGCCAGCCAGTCAAGCTCTTTCAGTTCCTCACCGGCCACTGGCAGCTCATCTACAGCACCACAGACATCGGAGCTCCGGGCTTTCCCTGACCAACAGGGCTTCGACGTTTACCACTCGCTGAACCTGGGCTCTCACTGAAAAGAACCCCGAAAAATCACGAACGTCGGACGATTGCACCCACACCGAAAGTGCCAGCAACACAAGCTCTTGCTGTTCCTCCCCGGCCATTCCCAGCGCATCTACAGCACCACAGACATCGGGGCTCCGGGCTTTCCCTGACGAACAGGGCTTCGACGTTTACCACCAGCTGAACCTGGGCGCCCACTGGAAAAAAAAACCGAAAAATCACGAACATCGGTCGATTGCTCCCACACAGAAAGTGCCAGCAACACAAGCTCTTGCTGCTCCTCACCGGCCATTCCCAGCGCATCTACAGCACCACAGACATCGGGGCTCCGGGCTTTCCCTGACCAACAGGGCTTCGACATTTACCACCAGCTGCACCTGGTTACCCACTGAAAAAAAACCCTGAAAAATCAAAAACGTCGGACGATTGCTCCCACACCAAAAGTGCCAGCCAGTCAAGCTCTTGCTGCTACTCACCGGACTTTGGCCGCGCATCTACAGCACCACAGACATCGGGGCTCCGGGCTTTCCCTGACGAACCGGGCTTCGACATTTACCACCAGCTGCACCTGGGTGCCCCCTGAAAAAAAAACCCCAACAATCACAAATGTCGGACGATTCCTGCCAAACCTTAAATGCCAGCCTGTCAAGCTCTTGCTGCTCCTCACCGGCCATTGGAGGCGCATCTACAGCACCACAGACATCGGGGCTCCGGGCATTCCCTGACCAACAGGGCTTCGACATTTACCATCAGCTGCACCTGTGCGCCCACTGAAAAAAATAAACGAAATATCACGAACATCAGACGATTGCTCCCACACCGAAAGTGCCAGCAACTCAAGCTCATGCTGCTTCTCACCAGCCATTCCCAGCGCATCTACAGCACCACAGACATCACGGCTCCGGGCTTTCCCTGACCAACAGGGCTTCGACGTTTACCACCAGCTGCACCTGCGCTCCCACTGAAAAAAAACCCTGAAAAATCATAAACGTCGGACGATTGCTCCCACACCGAAAGTACCAGCAACTCAAGCTCTTGCTGCTCCTCACGGGCCATTGGCAGCGCATCTACAGCACCACAGACATCGGGCTCCGGGCTTCCCCTGACCAACCGGGCTTCGACATTTACCAACCGCTGCACCTGGGCGCCCACTGAAACAAAACCCCGAAAAATCACGAACGTCGGACGATTGCTCCCACACCAAAAGTGCCAGACAGTCAAGCTCTTGCTGCTCCTCACCGCCCATTCCCAGCGCATCTACAGCACCACAGACATCGGGTCTCTGGACTTTCCTTGACGAACAGGGCTTCGACGTTTACCACCCGCTGCACCTGGGCTCCCACTGAAAATAACCCCGAAAAATCACGAACGTCGGACGATTGCTCCCACACCAAAAGTGCCAGACAGTCAAGCTCTTGCTGCTCCTCCCCGGCCACTCCCAGTGCATCTACAGCACCACAGACATAGGGGCTCCGAGCTTTCCCTGACCAACAGGGCTTCGACGTTTACCACCAGCTGCACCTGGGCGCCCACTGAAATAAAACCCCGAAAAATCACGAGCGTCGGACGATTGCTCCCACACCGAAAGTGCCAGCCAGTCAAGCTCTTGCTGCTCCTCCCCGGCCACTCCCAGTGCATCTACAGCACCACAGACATCGGGGCTCCGAGCTTTCCCTGACCAACAGGGCTTCGACGTTTACCACCAGCTGCACCTGGGCGCCCACTGAAATAAAACCCCGAAAAATCACGAGCGTCGGACGATTGCTCCCACACCGAAAGTGCCAGCCAGTCAAGCTCTTGCTGCTCCTCACCGCCCATTCCCAGCGCATCTACAGCACCACAGACATCGGGTCTCTGGACTTTCCCTGACGAACCGGGCTTCGACGTTTACCACCAGCTGCACCTGGTTACCCACTGAAAAAAAACCCTGAAAAATCAAAAACGTCGGACGACTCCTGCCACACCTTAAATGCCAGCCTGTCAAGCTCTTGCTGCTCCTCACCGGCCATTCCCAGCGCATCTACAGCACCACAGACATCCGGGCTCTGGGCTTTCCCTGACCAACAGGGCTTCGACGTTTACCACCAGCTGAACCTTGGCGCCCACTGAAATAAAACCCCGAAAAATAAAAAACGTCGGACGATTCCTCCCACACCGAAAGTGCCAGCAACTCAAGCTCTTGCTGCTACTCACCGGACTTTGGCAGTGCATCTACAGCACCACAGACATCGGGGTTCTGGGCTTTCTTTGACCAACAGGGCTTCGACGTTTACCACCAGCTGAACCTGGTTGCCCACTGAAAAAAATAAAAGAAAAATCACGAACATCGGACGATTGCTCCCACAGCAAAAGTGCCAGCCAGTCAAGCTCTTGCTGCTCTTCCCCGGCCATTGGCAGCGCATCTACAGCACCACAGACATCGGTGTTCTGCGCTTTCCCTAACCAACAGGGCTTCGACGTTTACCACCAGCTGAACCTGGGCGCCCACTGAAAAAAATAAAGGAAATATCACGAACATCAGACGATTGCTCCCACACCGAAAGTGCCAGCAACTCAAGCTCATGCTGCTCCTCACCGGCCATTCCCAGCGCATCTACAGCACCACAGACATCGCGGCTCCAGGCTTTCCCTGACCAACAGGGCTTCGACATTTACCACCTGCTGCACCTGGGCGCACACTGAAAAAAAACCCCGAAAAATCACGAACGTCGGACGATTGCTCCCACACCTTAAGTGCCAGCCAGTCAAGCTCTTGCTGCTCCTCCCCGGCCACTCCCAGTGCATCTACAGCACCACAGATATCGGGGCTCCGAGCTTTCCCTGACCAACAGGGCTTCGACGTTTACCACCAGCTGCACATGGGCGCCCACTGAAAAAAAACCCTGAAAAATGAAAAACGACGGGCGATTGCTCCCACACCGAAAGTGCCAGCCAGTCAAGCTCTTGCTGTTCCTCACCAAACAGTGGCAGTGCATCTACAGAACCACAGACATCACGGCTCCGGGCTTTCCCTGACCAACTGGGCTTCGACGCTTACCACTCGCTGAACCTGGGCTCCCACTAAAAAAAAATCCCGAAAAATCAGAAACGTCCGACGATTCCTCCCACACCGAAAGTGCGAGCCAGTCAATCTCTTGCTGCTCGTCCCCGGCCATTCCCAGTGCATCTACAGCACCACAGATATCAGGGCTCCGGGCTTTCCCTGACCAACCGGGCTTCGACGTTCACCACCAGCTGCACCTGGGCGCCCAGTGAAATAAAACCCCCAAAAATCATGAACGTCCGACGATTGCTCCCACACCAAAAGTGCCAGCCTGTCAAGCTCTTGCTGCTCCTCACCGGCCATTCCCAGCGCATCTACAGCACCACAGACATCGGGGCTCCGGCCTTTCCCTGACCAACAGGGCTTCGACATTTACCACCAGCTGCACATGGGCGCCCACTGGAAAAAATAAACGAAAAATCACGAACATCGGACGATTGCTCCCACACCACAAGTGCCAGACAGTCAAGCTCATGCTGCTTCTCACCAGCCATTGGAGGCGCATCTACAGCACCACAGACATCGGGGCTCCGGGCTTTCCCTGATGAACAGGGCTTCGATGTTTACCACCAGCTGCACCTGGGCGCCAACGGAAATAAAACCCCAAAAAATCACGAACATTGGATGATTGCTCCCACACCAAAAGTGCCAGCCAGTCAAGCTCTTGCTGCTCCCCACCGGACATTGGCAGTGCATCTACAGCACCACAGACATCGGGGCTCTGGGCTTTCCCTGACCAACAGGGCTTCGACGTTTAGCACCAGCTGCACCTGGGCACCCACAGAAAAAAAATCCCCAAAAATCACAAACGTCGGACGATTGCTCCCACACCGAAAGTGCCAGCAACACAAGCTGTTGCTGCTCCTCACCGGCCATTCCCAGCGCATCTACAGCACCACAGACATCGGGGCTCTGGGCTTTCGCTGACCAACAGGGCTTCGACATATACCACCAGCTGGACCTGGGCACCCACTGACAAAAAAACCCCGAAAAATCACGAACATCAGACTATTGCTCCCACACCAAAAGTGCCAGCCAGTCAAGCTCTTGCTACCCCTCACCGGCCATTCCCAGCGCATCTACAACAGCACAGATATCGGGGCTCCGGGCTTTCCCTGACCAACAGGGCTTCGACGTTTACCACCCACTGCACCTGGGCACCCACTGAAAAAAAAAAACACCAAAATCACGAACATCAGACGATTGCTCCCACACCGAAAGTGCCAGCCAGTCAAGCTCTTTGTGCTCCTCACCGGCCACTGGCAGCGCATCTACAGCACCACAGACATCGGGGCTCCGGGCTTTCCCTGACCAACCGGGCTTCGACATTTACCACCAGCTGCACCTGGGTGCCCCCTGAAAAAAAAAACCCAAAAATCACAAATGTCGGACGATTCCTGCCACACCTTAAATGCCAGCCAGTCAAGCTCTTGCTGCTCCTCACCGGCCATTGCCAGCCCATCTACAGCACCACAGACATCGGGGCTCCGGGCGTTCCCTGATGAACAGGGCTTAGAACTTTATTACCAGCTGAACCTAGGCGCCCACTGGAAATAAAATCCCCAAATATCACGAACGTCGGACGATTGCTCCCACACCGAAAGTGCCAGCCAGTCAAGCTCTTGCTGCTCCTCACCGGCCATTGGCAGCGCATCTACAGCACACAGACATCGGGGCTCCGGGCTTTCCCTGACCAACAGGGCTTCGACATTTACCACCAGCTGCACCTGGTTGCACCCTGAAAAAAAACCCTGAAAAATCAAAAACGTCGGACGATTGATCCCACACCGAAAGTGCCAGCCAGTCAATCTCTTGCTGTTCCTCACCGGACATTGGCAGTGCATCTACAACACCACAGACATCGGGGCTCCGGGCTTTCCCTGACCAACAGGACTTCGACGTTTACCACCAGCTGCACCTGGGCGCCCACTGAAATAAAACCCCGAAAAATCACGAACGTCGGACGATTGCTCCCACACCGAAAGTGCCAGCCAGTCAAGCTCTTGCTGCTCCTCACCGGCCATTCCCAGCGCATCTACAGCACCACAGACATCGGGGCTCCGGGCTTTCCCTGACCAACAGGGCTTCGACATTTACCACCAGCTGCACCTGGGCGCCCACTGAAAAAAATAAAGGAAATATCACGAACATCAGACGATTGCTCCCACATCAAAAGTGCCAGCCAGTCAAGCTCTTGCTGCTCCTCACCAGCCATTCCCAGCGCATCTACAGCACCACAGACATCGGGGCTATGGGCTTTCCCTGACCAACAGGGCTTCGACGTTTACCACCAGCTGCACCTGGGCGCCGACTGAAAAAAAACCCCGAAAAATCACAAACATTGGACGACAGCTCCCTCATTGAAAGTGCCAGCCTGTCAAGCTCTTGCTGCTCCTCACCGGCCATTGGCAGCGCATCTACAGCACCACAGACATCAAGGCTCCGGGCTTCCCCTGACCAACAGGGCTTCGACATTTACCAGCAGCTGCACCTGGGCACCCACTGAAAAAAAACCCTGAAAAATCACAAACGTCGGACGATTGCTCCCACACCGAAAGTGCCAGCAACACAAGCTCTTGCTGCTCCTCACGGGCCATTGGCAGCGCATCTACAGCACCACAGACATTGGGGCTCCGGGCTTTCCCTGACCAACAGGGCTTCAACGTTTACCACCAGCTGCACTTGGGTGCCCACTGAAAAAAATCCCAAAAAATCACGAACATCGGACGATTGCTCCCACACCGAAAGTGCCAGCAACTCAAGCTCTTGCTGCTACTCACCGGACTTTGGCAGTTCATCTACAGCACCACAGACATTGGGGTTCTGCACTTTCCCTGACCAACAGGGCTTCAACGTTTACCACCAGCTGCACCTGGGCGCCCACTGAAAAAACTAAACAAAAAATCACGAACATCGGACGATTGCTCCCACACCGAAAGTGCCAGCCTGTCAAGCTCTTGCTGCTCCTCACCGCCCATTCCCAGCGCATCTACAGCACCACAGACATCGCGGTTCTGCGCTTTCCCTGAACAACAGGGCTTCGACGATTACCACCAGCTGCACATGGGCGCCCACTGAAATAAAACCCCGAAAAATAAAAAAACGTCGGACGATTGCTCCCACACCGAAAGTGCCAACCAGTCAAGCTCTTGCTGTTCCTCACCGCCCATTGGCAGCGCATCTACAACACCACAGACATCGGGGCTCCGGGCTTTCCCTGACCAACAGGGCTTCGACATTTACCACCAGCTGCACCTGGTTACGCACTGAAAAAAAACCCTGAAAAATCAAAAACGTCGGACGATTGCTCCCACACCAAAAGTGCCAGCCAGTCAAGCTCTTTCAGTTCCTCACCGGCCACTGGCAGCTCATCTACAGCACCACAGACATCGGAGCTCCGGGCTTTCCCTGACCAACAGGGCTTCGACGTTTACCACTCGCTGAACCTGGGCTCTCACTGAAAAGAACCCCGAAAAATCACGAACGTCGGACGATTGCACCCACACCGAAAGTGCCAGCAACACAAGCTCTTGCTGTTCCTCCCCGGCCATTCCCAGCGCATCTACAGCACCACAGACATCGGGGCTCCGGGCTTTCCCTGACGAACAGGGCTTCGACGTTTACCACCAGCTGAACCTGGGCGCCCACTGGAAAAAAAAACCGAAAAATCACGAACATCGGTCGATTGCTCCCACACAGAAAGTGCCAGCCAGTCAAGCTCTTGCTGCTCCTCCCCGGCCACTCCCAGTGCATCTACAGCACCACAGACATCGGGGCTCCGGGCTTTCCCTGACCAACAGGGCTTCGACATTTACCACCAGCTGCACCTGGTTACCCACTGAAAAAAAACCCTGAAAAATCAAAAACGTCGGACGATTGCTCCCACACCAAAAGTGCCAGCCAGTCAAGCTCTTGCTGCTACTCACCGGACTTTGGCCGCGCATCTACAGCACCACAGACATCGGGGCTCCGGGCTTTCCCTGACGAACCGGGCTTCGACATTTACCACCAGCTGCACCTGGGTGCCCCCTGAAAAAAAAACCCCAACAATCACAAATGTCGGACGATTCCTGCCAAACCTTAAATGCCAGCCTGTCAAGCTCTTGCTGCTCCTCACCGGCCATTGGAGGCGCATCTACAGCACCACAGACATCGGGGCTCCGGGCATTCCCTGACCAACAGGGCTTCGACATTTACCATCAGCTGCACCTGTGCGCCCACTGAAAAAAATAAACGAAATATCACGAACATCAGACGATTGCTCCCACACCGAAAGTGCCAGCAACTCAAGCTCATGCTGCTTCTCACCAGCCATTCCCAGCGCATCTACAGCACCACAGACATCACGGCTCCGGGCTTTCCCTGACCAACAGGGCTTCGACGTTTACCACCAGCTGCACCTGCGCTCCCACTGAAAAAAAACCCTGAAAAATCATAAACGTCGGACGATTGCTCCCACACCGAAAGTACCAGCAACTCAAGCTCTTGCTGCTCCTCACGGGCCATTGGCAGCGCATCTACAGCACCACAGACATCGGGGCTCCGGGCTTCCCCTGACCAACCGGGCTTCGACATTTACCAACCGCTGCACCTGGGCGCCCACTGAAATAAAACCCCGAAAAATCACGAACGTCGGACGATTGCTCCCACACCAAAAGTGCCAGACAGTCAAGCTCTTGCTGCTCCTCACCGCCCATTCCCAGCGCATCTACAGCACCACAGACATCGGGTCTCTGGACTTTCCTTGACGAACAGGGCTTCGACGTTTACCACCCGCTGCACCTGGGCTCCCACTGAAAATAACCCCGAAAAATCACGAACGTCGGACGATTGCTCCCACACCAAAAGTGCCAGACAGTCAAGCTCTTGCTGCTCCTCCCCGGCCACTCCCAGTGCATCTACAGCACCACAGACATAGGGGCTCCGAGCTTTCCCTGACCAACAGGGCTTCGACGTTTACCACCAGCTGCACCTGGGCGCCCACTGAAATAAAACCCCGAAAAATCACGGGCGTCGGACGATTGCTCCCACACCGAAAGTGCCAGCCAGTCAAGCTCTTGCTGCTCCTCCCCGGCCACTCCCAGTGCATCTACAGCACCACAGACATCGGGGCTCCGAGCTTTCCCTGACCAACAGGGCTTCAACGTTTACCACCAGCTGCACCTGGGCGCCCACTGAAATAAAACCCCGAAAAATCACGAACGTCCAACGATTGCTCCCACACCGAAAGTGCCAGCCAGTCAAGCTCTTGCTGCTCCTCACCGGACTTTGGCAGCGCATCTACAGCACCACAGACATCGCGGCTCCGGGCTTTCCCTGACCAACAGGGCTTCGACGTTTACCACCAGCTGCACCTGGTTACCCACTGAAAAAAAACCCTGAAAAATCAAAAACGTCAGACGATTGCTCCCACACCGAAAGTGCCAGCCTGTCAAGCTCTTGCTGCTACTCACCAGCCATTCCCAGCGCATCTACAGCACCACAGACATCGGGGCTCCGGGCTTTCCCTGACCAACCGGGCGTCGACATTTACCACCAGCTGCACCTGGGTGCCCCCTGAAAAAAAAACCCCAAAAATCACGAACGTCGGACGACTCCTGCCACACCTTAAATGCCAGCCTGTCAAGCTCTTGCTGCTCCTCACCGGCCATTCCCAGCGCATCTACAGCACCACAGACATCCGGGCTCTGGGCTTTCCCTGACCAACAGGGCTTCGACGTTTACCACCAGCTGAACCTTGGCGCCCACTGAAATAAAACCCCGAAAAATAAAAAACGTCGGACGATTCCTCCCACACCGAAAGTGCCAGCAACTCAAGCTCTTGCTGCTACTCACCGGACTTTGGCAGTGCATCTACAGCACCACAGACATCGGGGTTCTGCGCTTTCTTTGACCAACAGGGCTTCGACGTTTACCACCAGCTGAACCTGGTTGCCCACTGAAAAAAATAAAAGAAAAATCACGAACATCGGACGATTGCTCCCACAGCAAAAGTGCCAGCCAGTCAAGCTCTTGCTGCTCTTCCCCGGCCATTGGCAGCGCATCTACAGCACCACAGACATCGGTGTTCTGCGCTTTCCCTAACCAACAGGGCTTCGACGTTTACCACCAGCTGAACCTGGGCGCCCACTGAAAAAAATAAAGGAAATATCACGAACATCAGACGATTGCTCCCACACCGAAAGTGCCAGCAACTCAAGCTCATGCTGCTCCTCACCGGCCATTCCCAGCGCATCTACAGCACCACAGACATCGCGGCTCCAGGCTTTCCCTGACCAACAGGGCTTCGACATTTACCACCTGCTGCACCTGGGCGCACACTGAAAAAAAACCCCGAAAAATCACGAACGTCGGACGATTGCTCCCACACCGAAAGTGCGAGCCTGTCAATCTCTTGCTGCTCGTCCCCGGCCATTCCCAGTGCATCTACAGCACCACAGATATCAGGGCTCCGGGCTTTCCCTGACCAACCGGGCTTCGACGTTCACCACCAGCTGCACCTGGGCGCCCAGTGAAATAAAACCCCCAAAAATCATGAACGTCCGACGATTGCTCCCACACCAAAAGTGCCAGCCTGTCAAGCTCTTGCTGCTCCTCACCGGCCATTCCCAGCGCATCTACAGCACCACAGACATCGGGGCTCCGGCCTTTCCCTGACCAACAGGGCTTCGACATTTACCACCAGCTGCACATGGGCGCCCACTGGAAAAAATAAACGAAAAATCACGAACATCGGACGATTGCTCCCACACCACAAGTGCCAGACAGTCAAGCTCATGCTGCTTCTCACCAGCCATTGGAGGCGCATCTACAGCACTACAGACATCGGGGCTCCGGGCTTTCCCTGATGAACAGGGCTTCGATGTTTACCACCAGCTGCACCTGGGCGCCAACTGAAATAAAACCCCAAAAAATCACGAACATTGGATGATTGCTCCCACACCAAAAGTGCCAGCCAGTCAAGCTCTTGCTGCTCCCCACCGGACATTGGCAGTGCATCTACAGCACCACAGACATCGGGGCTCTGGGCTTTCCCTGACCAACAGGGCTTCGACGTTTAGCACCAGCTGCACCTGGGCACCCACAGAAAAAAAATCCCCAAAAATCACAAACGTCGGACGATTGCTCCCACACCGAAAGTGCCAGCAACACAAGCTGTTGCTGCTCCTCACCGGCCATTCCCAGCACATCTACAGCACCACAGACATCGGGGCTCTGGGCTTTCGCTGACCAACAGGGCTTCGACATATACCACCAGCTGCACCTGGGCACCCACTGACAAAAAAACCCCGAAAAATCACGAACATCAGACTATTGCTCCCACACCAAAAGTGCCAGCCAGTCAAGCTCTTGCTACCCCTCACCGGCCATTCCCAGCGCATCTACAACAGCACAGATATCGGGGCTCGGGCTTTCCCTGACCAACAGGGCTTCGACGTTTACCACCCACTGCACCTGGGCACCCACTGAAAAAAAAAAAACACCAAAATCACGAACATCAGACGATTGCTCCCACACCGAAAGTGCCAGCCAGTCAAGCTCTTTGTGCTCCTCACCGGCCACTGGCAGCGCATCTACAGCACCACAGACATCGGGGCTCCGGGCTTTCCCTGACCAACCGGGCTTCGACATTTACCACCAGCTGCACCTGGGTGCCCCCTGAAAAAAAAAACCCAAAAATCACAAATGTCGGACGATTCCTGCCACACCTTAAATGCCAGCCAGTCAAGCTCTTGCTGCTCCTCACCGGCCATTGCCAGCCCATCTACAGCACCACAGACATCGGGGCTCCGGGCGTTCCCTGATGAACAGGGCTTAGAACTTTATTACCAGCTGAACCTAGGCGCCCACTGGAAATAAAATCCCCAAATATCACGAACGTCGGACGATTGCTCCCACACCGAAAGTGCCAGCCAGTCAAGCTCTTGCTGCTCCTCACCGGCCATTGGCAGCGCATCTACAGCACCACAGACATCGGGGCTCCGGGCTTTCCCTGACCAACAGGGCTTCGACATTTACCACCAGCTGCACCTGGTTGCACCCTGAAAAAAAACCCTGAAAAATCAAAAACGTCGGACGATTGATCCCACACCGAAAGTGCCAGCCAGTCAATCTCTTGCTGTTCCTCACCGGACATTGGCAGTGCATCTACAACACCACAGACATCGGGGCTCCGGGCTTTCCCTGACCAACAGGACTTCGACGTTTACCACCAGCTGCACCTGGGCGCCCACTGAAATAAAACCCCGAAAAATCACGAACGTCGGACGATTGCTCCCACACCGAAAGTGCCAGCCTGTCAAGCTCTTGCTGCTCCTCACCGGCCATTCCCAGCGCATCTACAGCACCACAGACATCGGGGCTCCGGGCTTTCCCTGACCAACAGGGCTTCGACATTTACCACCAGCTGCACCTGGGCGCCCACTGAAAAAAATAAAGGAAATATCACGAACATCAGACGATTGCTCCCACACCAAAAGTGCCAGCCAGTCAAGCTCTTGCTGCTCCTCACCAGCCATTCCCAGCGCATCTACAGCACCACAGACATCGGGGCTATGGGCTTTCCCTGACCAACAGGGCTTCGACGTTTACCACCAGCTGCACCTGGGCGCCGACTGAAAAAAAACCCCGAAAAATCACGAACATTGGACGACAGCTCCCTCATTGAAAGTGCCAGCCTGTCAAGCTCTTGCTGCTCCTCACCGGCCATTGGCAGCGCATCTACAGCACCACAGACATCAAGGCTCCGGGCTTCCCCTGACCAACAGGGCTTCGACATTTACCAGCAGCTGCACCTGGGCACCCACTGAAAAAAAACCCTGAAAAATCACAAACGTCGGACGATTGCTCCCACACCGAAAGTGCCAGCAACACAAGCTCTTGCTGCTCCTCACGGGCCATTGGCAGCGCATCTACAGCACCACAGACATTGGGGCTCCGGCCTTTCCCTGACCAACAGGGCTTCAACGTTTACCACCAGCTGCACTTGGGTGCCCACTGAAAAAAATCCCAAAAAATCACGAACATCGGACGATTGCTCCCACACCGAAAGTGCCAGCAACTCAAGCTCTTGCTGCTACTCACCGGACTTTGGCAGTTCATCTACAGCACCACAGACATTGGGGTTCTGCACTTTCCCTGACCAACAGGGCTTCAACGTTTACCACCAGCTGAACCTGGGCGCCCACTGAAAAAACTAAACAAAAAATCACGAACATCGGACGATTGCTCCCACACCGAAAGTGCCAGCCTGTCAAGCTCTTGCTGCTCCTCACCGCCCATTCCCAGCGCATCTACAGCACCACAGACATCGCGGTTCTGCGCTTTCCCTGAACAACAGGGCTTCGACGATTACCACCAGCTGCACATGGGCGCCCACTGAAATAAAACCCCGAAAAATAAAAAAACGTCGGACGATTGCTCCCACACCGAAAGTGCCAACCAGTCAAGCTCTTGCTGTTCCTCACCGCCCATTGGCAGCGCATCTACAACACCACAGACATCGGGGCTCCGGGCTTTCCCTGACCAACAGGGCTTCGACATTTACCACCAGCTGCACCTGGTTACGCACTGAAAAAAAACCCTGAAAAATCAAAAACGTCGGACGATTGCTCCCACACCAAAAGTGCCAGCCAGTCAAGCTCTTTCAGTTCCTCACCGGCCACTGGCAGCTCATCTACAGCACCACAGACATCGGAGCTCCGGGCTTTCCCTGACCAACAGGGCTTCGACGTTTACCACTCGCTGAACCTGGGCTCTCACTGAAAAGAACCCCGAAAAATCACGAACGTCGGACGATTGCACCCACACCGAAAGTGCCAGCAACACAAGCTCTTGCTGTTCCTCCCCGGCCATTCCCAGCGCATCTACAGCACCACAGACATCGGGGCTCCGGGCTTTCCCTTACGAACAGGGCTTCGACGTTTACCACCAGCTGAACCTGGGCGCCCACCGGAAAAAAAAACCGAAAAATCACGAACATCGGTCGATTGCTCCCACACAGAAAGTGCCAGCAACACAAGCTCTTGCTGCTCCTCACCGGCCATTCCCAGCGCATCTACAGCACCACAGACATCGGGGCTCCGGGCTTTCCCTGACCAACAGGGCTTCGACATTTACCACCAGCTGCACCTGGTTACCCACTGAAAAAAAACCCTGAAAAATCAAAAACGTCGGACGATTGCTCCCACACCAAAAGTGCCAGCCAGTCAAGCTCTTGCTGCTACTCACCGGCCTTTGGCCGCGCATCTACAGCACCACAGACATCGGGGCTCCGGGCTTTCCCTGACGAACCGGGCTTCGACATTTACCACCAGCTGCACCTGGGTGCCCCCTGAAAAAAAAACCCCAACAATCACAAATGTCGGACGATTCCTGCCAAACCTTAAATGCCAGCCTGTCAAGCTCTTGCTGCTCCTCACCGGCCATTGGAGGCGCATCTACAGCACCACAGACATCGGGGCTCCGGGCATTCCCTGACCAACAGGGCTTCGACATTTACCATCAGCTGCACCTGTGCGCCCACTGAAAAAAATAAACGAAATATCACGAACATCAGACGATTGCTCCCACACCGAAAGTGCCAGCAACTCAAGCTCATGCTGCTTCTCACCAGCCATTCCCAGCGCATCTACAGCACCACAGACATCACGGCTCCGGGCTTTCCCTGACCAACAGGGCTTCGACGTTTACCACCAGCTGCACCTGCGCTCCCACTGAAAAAAAACCCTGAAAAATCATAAACGTCGGACGATTGCTCCCACACCGAAAGTACCAGCAACTCAAGCTCTTGCTGCTCCTCACGGGCCATTGGCAGCGCATCTACAGCACCACAGACATCGGGCTCCGGGCTTCCCCTGACCAACCGGGCTTCGACATTTACCACCAGCTGCACCTGGGCGCCCACTGAAATAAAACCCCGAAAAATCACGAACGTCGGACGATTGCTCCCACACCAAAAGTGCCAGACAGTCAAGCTCTTGCTGCTCCTCACCGCCCATTCCCAGCGCATCTACAGCACCACAGACATCGGGTCTCTGGACTTTCCTTGACGAACAGGGCTTCGACGTTTACCACCCGCTGCACCTGGGCTCCCACTGAAAATAACCCCGAAAAATCACGAACGTCGGACGATTGCTCCCACACCAAAAGTGCCAGACAGTCAAGCTCTTGCTGCTCCTCCCCGGCCACTCCCAGTGCATCTACAGCACCACAGACATAGGGGCTCCGAGCTTTCCCTGACCAACAGGGCTTCGACGTTTACCACCAGCTGCACCTGGGCGCCCACTGAAATAAAACCCCGAAAAATCACGAGCGTCGGACGATTGCTCCCACACCGAAAGTGCCAGCCAGTCAAGCTCTTGCTGCTCCTCCCCGGCCACTCCCAGTGCATCTACAGCACCACAGACATCGGGGCTCCGAGCTTTCCCTGACCAACAGGGCTTCAACGTTTACCACCAGCTGCACCTGGGCGCCCACTGAAATAAAACCCCGAAAAATCACGAACGTCCAACGATTGCTCCCACACCGAAAGTGCCAGCAACTCAAGCTCTTGCTGATCCTCACCGGACTTTGGCAGCGCATCTACAGCACCACAGACATCGCGGCTCCGGGCTTTCCCTGACCAACAGGGCTTCGACGTTTACCACCAGCTGCACCTGGTTACCCACTGAAAAAAAACCCTGAAAAATCAAAAACGTCGGACGATTGCTCCCACACCGAAAGTGCCAGCCTGTCAAGCTCTTGCTGCTACTCACCAGCCATTCCCAGCGCATCTACAGCACCACAGACATCGGGGCTCCGGGCTTTCCCTGACCAACCGGGCGTCGACATTTACCACCAGCTGCACCTGGGTGCCCCCTGAAAAAAAAACCCCAAAAATCACGAACGTCGGACGACTCCTGCCACACCTTAAATGCCAGCCTGTCAAGCTCTTGCTGCTCCTCACCGGCCATTCCCAGCGCATCTACAGCACCACAGACATCCGGGCTCCGAGCTTTCCCTGACCAACAGGGCTTCAACGTTTACCACCAGCTGCACCTGGGCGCCCACTGAAATAAAACCCCAAAAAATCACGAACGTCCGACGATTGCTCCCACACCGAAAGTGCCAGCAACTCAAGCTCTTGCTGCTCCTCCCCGGCCATTGGCAGCGCATCTACAGCACCACAAATATCGGGGCTCCGAGCTTTCCCTGACCAACAGGGCTTCGACATTTACCACCAGCTGCACCTCGGCGCCCACTGAAATAAAACCCCGAAAAATCACGAACGTCGGACGATTGCTCCCACAACGAAAGTGCCAGACAGTCAAGCTCTTGCTGCTCCTCACCGCCCATTGGCAGCGTATCTACAGCACCACAGACATCGGGGCTCCGGGCTTTCCTTGACCAACAGGGCTTCTACGTTTACCACCAGCTGAACCTGGGCGCCCAGTGAAAAAAATAAACTAAAAATCACGAACGTCGGACGATTGCTCCCACACCGAAAGTGCCAGCCAGTCAAGCTCCTGCTGCTACTCACCGGACTTTGGCAGTGCATCTACAGCACCACAGACATCGGGGTTCTGAGCTTTCCCTGAACAACAGGGCTTCGACATTTACCACCAGCTGCACCTGGTTACGCACTGAAAAAAAACCCTGAAAAATCAAAAACTTCGGACGATTGCTCCCACACCGAAAGTGCCAGCCAGTCAAGCTCTTGCTGCTCCTCACCAGCCATTCCCAGCGCATCTACAGCACCACAGACATCGGGGCTCCGGGCTTTCCCTGACGAACCGGGCTTCGACATTTACCATCAGCTGCACCTGGGTGCCCCCTGAAAAAAAAACCCCAAAAATCACAAATGTCGGACGATTCCTGCCACACCTTAAATGCCAGCCTGTCAAACTCTTGCTGCTCCTCACCGCCCATTCCCAGCGCATCTACAGCACCACAGACATCAGGGCTCTGGACTTTCCCTGACGAACAGGGCTTCGACGTTTACCACCAGCTGCACCTGGGCTCCCACCGAAAAGAACCCCCGAAAAATCACGAACATCGGACGATTGCTCCCACACCGAAAGTGCCAGCAACACAAGCTCTTGCTGCTCCTCACCAGCCATTCCCAGCGCATCTACAGCACCACAGACATCGGGGCTCCGGGCTTTCCCTGACCAACAGGGCTTAGAAGTTTATTACCAGCTGAACTTGGGCGCCCACTGGAAAAAAAATCCCCAAATATCACAAACGTCGGACGATTGCTCCCACACCAAAAGTGCCAGGCAGTCAAGCTCTTGCTGCTCCTGACCGGCCATTGGCAGTGCATCTACAGCACCACAGACATCGGGGTTCTGCGCTTTCCCTGAAGAACAGGGCTTCGACGTTTACCACCAGCTGCACCTGGTTGCCCACTGAAAAAAAACCCTGAAAAATGACGAACGTCCGACGATTGCTCCCACACCCAAAGTGCCAGCCAGTCAAGCTCTTGCTGCTCCTCACCGGACAGTGGCAGTGCATCTACAACACCACAGACATCGGGGCTCCGGGCTTTCCCTGACGAACAGGGCTTCGACGTTGACCACTCACTGAACCTGGGCTCCCACTGAAATAAAACCCCGAAAAATCACGAACATCGGACGATTGCTGCCACACCGAAAGTGCCAGCAACAGAAGCTCTTGCTGCTCCTCACCGGCCATTCCCAGCGCATCTACAGCACCACAGACATCGGGTTTCCGGGCTTTCCCTGACCAACAGGGCTTTGACGTTTACCACCAGCTGAACCTGGGCGCCCATTGAATAAAAATCCCCAAAAATCACAAACGTCGGACGATTGCTCCCACACCCAAAGTGCCAGACAGTCAAGCTCTTGCTGCTCCTCACCGGCCATTGGAGGCGCATCTACAGCACCACAGACATCTGGGCTCCGAGCTTTCCCTGACCAACAGGGCTTCAACGTTTACCACCAGCTGCACCTGGTTACCCACTGAAATAAAACCCCGAAAAATCACGAACGTCGGACGATTCCTCCCACACCGAAAGTGCCAGCAACTCAAGCTCTTGCTGCTACTCACCGGAATTTGGCAGTGCATCTACAGCACCACAGACATCGGGGTTCTGCGCTTTCCCTGAACAACAGGGCTTCGACGTTTACCACCAGCTGCACCTGGGCGCCCACTGAAAAAAATAAACGAAAAATCACGAACGTCGGACGATTGCTCCCACACCGAAAGTGCCAGCCAGTCAAGCTCTTGCTGCTCCTCACTGGCCATTCCCAGCGCATCTACAGCGCCACAGACATCAAGGCTCCGGGCTTTCCCTGACCAACAGGGCTTCGACATATACCACCAGCTGCACCTGGGCGCCCACTGAAAAAAATAAACGAAAAATCACGAACATCGCACGATTGCTCCCAGACCGAAAGTGCCAGCCAGTCAAGCTCTTGCTGCTCCTCACCGGCCATTCCCACCGCATCTACAGCACCACAGACATCGCGGCTCCGGGCTTTCCCTGACCAACAGGGCTTCGACATTTACCACCAGCTGTACCTGGTTACCCACTGGAAAAAAACCCTGAAAAATCAAAAACGTCGGACGATTGCTCCCACACCAGAAGTGCCAGCCAGTCAAGCTCTTGCTGCTCCTCACCAGCCATTCCCAGCGCATCTACAGCACCACAGACATCGGGGCTCCGGGCTTTCCCTGACCAACAGGGCTTCCACGTTTACCACCAGCTGCACCTGGGCGCCCACTGAAAAAAATAAACGAAAAATCACAAACGTCGGACGATTGCTCCCACACCAAAAGTGCCAGCGAGTCAAGCTCTTGCTGCTCCTCACCGGCCATTGGCAGCGCATCTACAGCACCACAGACATCGCGGCTCCGGGCTTTCCCTGACGAACAGGGCTTCGACATTTACCACCAGCTGCACCTGGTTACCCACTGAAAAAAAACCCTGAAAAATCAAAAACGTCGGACGATTGCTCCCACACCAAAAGTGCCAGCCAGTCAAGCTCTTGCTGCTCCTCCCCGGCCATTGGCAGCGCATGTACAGCACCACAGACATCGCGGCTCCGGGCTGAGCCGATTCGTGTCCTTCTTGAACAAGGAGATTTATGTGATGGGTGCCATCCTGTTCTCGAATCCTTGCTCCTTTTAATCACTCCCTCCCTCCCTCGAGATAATGTGAGACTGTTTCTTCTCCAAACCAGACTTCCCCCTCCCACTAATTGCTTCTTCAAACTATATGGTTAGAAAGTTACTGGTTTTATACCCTTCATCTTTATGAGCCCCCCCCCGCTCCCTCCTTTCGCAGTCCTGCATGCCGTTTTTACATAGCCAGGTGCCTGTGGCTGACCTTGTGTATTTAATGTAACTTTCTTGTGGCCGACTTTGTGTATTTCATATAACTCTCCATTGTTCTGACAAGGTTGTTGAACAAACAGCTCAACAGTTTATTACACTGCCCCCCAAAATGTGCTCTTCGCCCCTGAAAGTGGCCTCCTGCCCCACAACTGGCCTTCTACCCCCTCAAAATGGCGTCCTGCTCCCCA